>NC_134689.1:278032689-278165189 GCF_050947455.1 Rhinoderma darwinii
AGGGAGACAGACAGGTGAGCCCTAATCTACCCACCACTCAGTCCCTGCCTACATGCAACGGCCCATCCTAGGCGACGGCGTACAACTGGGCGACGGTCCCTACGCTCAATAAGTGCACGACAGACAAATAGACAAGGGTACACAGAAACTAAGGGAAATGGGGCAGTTGCCCACGGCAACACCGTGAGCAACAAGAGTAGTGAACGAGCCGAGTCAAACCAGGAGTGTACAAGGTACCAAACGCAGAGCAGGGGAATAGTTAGTAAGCCAGGGTCAATATGAAGCAGGGACAAATAGTTCAAGCAGCAGCAGCAAGCCAGGAAACAGGAGAATCACAGGCAAAGGAGGAGCAGGAAATGCAGGTATAAATAGACCGAGGGCGGGAGCTAGCTCCGTCTGGCCAGGCTGTGATAGGCTCTCCCACTCCTAAGCCTGCCAGCCTGAGTGGTAGAAGATGGAGTCACTCTCTCAGACTTAGGAGCAGGTGCAGACAAATTACCCACGGGCGTCGACACAGAAGCTGTGTCTGGCAGATCCTTTACAGCTATACTTACCCTCCTCTTCAGCAGCGGAGATCCTGACACCATCCAGCATTGTGATTTTGTGCGTGGTGCACAGCGTCGTGATGTCATGCGCGATGCACAGCGCTTCGGAAAGGATGGTGAGTATACTGTCAATTACTATAGTTATAGGGGCCCGTGTCGTTTATTACATAGGCCCCAGTTACTATAGTAACTGTTTATAGATGTGTGTGGGGGGGTCCCGGTCGCAATTGCGACTGCTGCAACCCAATAGCTATGACATTATGTGGCAGTCTCCCGGGGATCCGGGGCACTGGGGCAAAGATCCGGGGCCCTGAAAACCCGATGCTAGTGACGACACTGATAAGGAGCCATCAATAAGCAGGAAGAGATATTTATATAAAAAAATAACCCTCAACCACTCCGTTCATCACAATTGGGCTGCCCATGAGCTACATGTGGCTCACAAGTAAAGGTTAGGGACAACTATCTTAAAACATAAAGGAACACAAGAAGTAGAAAGTGGCACTAGTATCTCCATTGTTTTCTTATTTATAGATGCCTGTCATTTCCTCCCCGAAATCTACTATGAAGTCTTTCGTCTTTGACTTGAAAAAGCTTCTCTGTCAATCAAAAATGATCATGGAATAAATGTGTATGTCAGACATTGATCCTTCATGTAAAACCCCAGAACAAACCTGTTCTTTGTCAATGTACACTTTTTAAATGACCAACAATATTGATATCTTTGGGAAAATAATGCTGAAATACATCTTTCATTCACAAGCGCTGTACTGGCTTTTCACAGGGGAGGTAAGGTGCCCATTTGCTGATGTAATTTTCATTTATGTCCTGTAGATGGCAGTAGTCAGTTTCCGATGAATGCTCAAGGTACCAGACAGGAAAGGTGCTCATTTTATTGAATGCCCTTCACATTCTAATGTGAAGTCCACATTTAAAATTGATGACATTATTTCAATGCCAGTGAAAGGAATATATGAAAGAGTTTCTGTATATTAAATAAGGTACATGTATTCCTATTAATGATGGAAACAAGACTTAACACCATAAACAATTACAAATTGCTGTCTCTTGTGTCCATATAATAGCAGTGCTAATCTGGAAGAGAATATAGATTTATCTGGAAGGGAATAAAGAATAATACATACAGACATGAATTTAAATTTTTAATCTAATACATGGCTCTTTCTCCGATGCTTTTTACTCCTATGTTGTAAATGACCTCCACCCCATATCATAGTGTATAATATATATTATTTTTGGAATATTTAACCCCCATTTATACTCAGGGTAAGTCTTTTATATAAAAAAAGTAAATACAAGCAAAATGAACACAATGGGGAGGGGGGGGGGGGGCGGATGTATAAAAACTAGTGCAAAGGAAAAGGGAGTGGTTGCTTATAGCAACTAGTCAGGTTGTTGCTTTCATTTTCAAAAGTGCCTCTGTAAGATGAGATCTGGAATCTAATTGGCTGCTATGGTCAACTGCTCCACCTTTTCTTTGCTCTAATTTGTATAAATTTCTCCCATGTCTCATAATCTTCTGCCAGCCCCTGGGGAATTTGTGCAAGAATGGTTTCATACAAAAGGTTTAGGCATGTTTTTCGTGGCATCTCTCGTTGCTTTTTTGGGGGGGGGGGGCTAAAATGCTGCAGACAGATATTAGTTAAAGGGGTTTTTCCCATGAAGGACATTTATGACATATCCACAGGATATGTCATAAATAACAGATAGATTCAGGTCCCACCTCTGTGACTTGCATCTATCTCCAGAACGTAGCCCCCTAAAGCCCGTCTAGCCTTTTGTGCTCACGCTGCCTCCTGGCCACTTCCTGATTACATGGTCGGGACATGGTCGGGAGTTATGGAAACAGCGTAACTCGCTGAGCTACGCTGTCTCCGTAACTCTCACAGTAGTAAATGGCAGTTACAGAAGCAGTGCTTCAAAGGCCAGCAAAATATTGTCGTGTATCAAAAGAGGCATGGACTGGCGGGACAGGGATGTAATATTACCACTTTACAAAGCATTTGTGAGGCCTCATCTAGAATATGCAGTCCAGTTCTGGGCTCCAGTTCATAGAAAGGATGCCCTGGAGTTAGAAAAAATACAAAGAAGAGCAACGAAGCTAATAAGGGGCATGGAGAATCTAACTTATGAGGAAAGATTAAAAGAACAAAACCTATTTAGCCTTGAGAAAAGACGACTAAGGGGGGACATGATTAACTTATATAAATATATTAATGGCACATACAAAAAATATGGTGAAATCCTGTTCCATGTAAAACCCCCTCAAAAAACAAGGGGGCACTCCCTCCGTCTGGAAAAAGAAAGGTTCAACCTGCAGAGGCGACAAGCCTTCTTTACTGTGAGAACTGTGAATCTATGGAATAGCCTACCGCAGGAGCTGGTCACAGCAGGGACAGTAGATGGCTTTAAAAAAGGCTTTGATCATTTCCTAGAACAAAAAAATATTAGCTCCTATGTGTAGAAATTTTTTACGTCCCCTTTCCAATCCCGTGGTTGAACTTGATGGACATTTTTTCAACCGTACAAACTATGTAACTATGTAACTATGTAGCATGCAAGCTACGCTGTTTCTGTAACTATTATTCAGTTCTATGGGTGTTACAGAAACAGCGTAGCTCAGCGTGCTACGCTGTTTCCGTAACTCCCGACCATGAAATCAGTAAGTGGCCGGGAGACAGCGTGAGCACAAAAAGCAAAAACGGGGATTAGGGGACCACGTTCTAGAGATAGGTGTGGGTGTAAGAGGTGGGACCCGCATCTATCTGAAATTTATGACGTATCCTGTGGATTTGTCATAAATGTCCTTCATGGGAAAACCCCTTTAACCCCTTGACACATTATCACATACATGTACGTGATAAGTGTCATAGGGAAGTATGGAGGGCGCTCACAGGCTGACATCAAAGACAGGCTCACAACTACATCAAAGACAAACAAATATACACTCAGTAAATTACTGTATATCAGTGCCGTCTCAGAAATAGAAAGATGTTACATAATAGATAGTACTAGGGGTCAATACAAACCACTGTTAACACCAGACCACCATTATTTAACTCGCACGGTGAACGGAGTAAAAAAACTAAAAATGTAAAATGCCAAAATCGCTGTTTTTTGTTCACATTAGCTCGCAAAAATGTTTTTATAAAAAGTGATCAAAAAGTTGTAACTACCAAAAAATGGTACCAAAAAAACTCCAGCACGTCCCACAAAAAATAAGCCCTCACACCGCTCAATCCACGCAAAAAGAAAAAAGTTATGTCTCTCAGAATGTGATGAAATGAAAAATTTTTTTTTAGCAAAAAGTTTAAAAAATAAAAAAAGTGATAAAATATAAAAAACCTATATAAACTTTGTATCACCATAATCGTATTGAGCCGCAGAATAAAGTAAAGTTGTAGTTTTTACTGCACGGTGAAAGCCGTAAAAACAAAAACGCAAAAAAACAATGTAGGAATTGCAGTTTTTGCCAATTTCAGCCCGCAAAGATTTTTTTTTCAGTTTAAATGGTGCCATAAAATGTCTACACTGTAGCCCACGTTTACTTGCAAATAGCAGCAAGAGACAAATTTACGCAAAAAATTTCGCTTTTTTACATCACTCACCAAATTTAAAAATTGATGAGAAAAGTCGGGGGACTCTCCAAGAAGACATAGTATATAGCCAAATTTATTATGAAGAAAGCCGGAAAATGTAGGAAATTTTGGCACATTTTTATACCTGCTTATAGGAGGCGTGGATTTTCTGACTTTTAGACAGCCCCAAATGCGCCAAATTTATCAAGAGACGTGCAGTTTTTAATAAATTTGGCACAAATCACTCCAAACAACTCCTTACCTTAGAGTGGCGTAAACGTGGGCCATTTTGTTTCGGTTTGTGGCATTTTATTGGGCCATGCACTTTAATCAATTGTCGGCTGAACGCTTGTTCGGCCGACAACAATTCCTCCTGATTCCCCCATATACATGCATGCCCGGCTGGAATATAGGATTTGGAATGTTGCAATCCAACATGCCGATCCTTCTTTCCTTCGACATCTGCTTTCAAGGTAGAGTCAGGTCACCCTTAGGGTATGCTCACACGGTTAATTTCCAGACGTTTTTCGGGCCGTAAACACCCTGAGAAATGGCTGAAAATACGGGGCTGAACGCCTCCAAACATCTTCCCATTGATTTTAATGGGAAAAACAGCGTTTTTTACGTGGCCGTTTTTAAAAAAGAAGTACATGTCTCTTCTTGAGCCGGTTTTGGAGCCGTTTTTCATTGACTCATTAGAAAAACAGCTCCAAACATGGGCATAAAAATGCAAGTTGCTTAAAAAATGGCTGAAAATCAGACGCTCTTTTCCCTTGAAAACAGCTCTGTATTTTATAGCCGTTTTTTGTTAAGCATGTGAACATACCCTCATACTCATTAGATAGTCAGCCAGTCTCACTGAAATCTCCAGCGGCAGCCGACTTTTATCTGATGTGTATGGGCACCGTAAGTGTATGTGCACACGACCTCTTTTCAGGCGTACTGGAGGTGTTTTACGGCTCGAATTACGCCTGAAAAGACGACTCCAATACGTCGGCAAACATCTGCCCATTGCTTGCAATGGGTCTTACGATGTTCTGTGCAGACGAGCTGCCATTTTACGTGTCGCTGTCAAAAGACAGCGCGTAAAACTATGGCCGCGTCAAAGAAGTGCAGGACACTTCTTGGGACGTAATTGGAGCCATTTTTCATTGACTCCAATGAAAACCAGCTCCAATTATGTCCGTAAAAGACACCGCGAAAAACGCGTGCGCTTGTAAAAACGTCTGAAATTCAGGAGCTGTTTTCTCCTGAAAACAGCTTCGTAATTTCAGACGTAATTGGCGTTGTCGTGTGCACATACCCTAATACATGCGTTGGGTGTTCATGCATTAATGAACTGAGCTACAGGAAATATTAAAAGTTAATAAACCAAATAGATCCACAGCCTTTTTATAGCAGAATACAATTAAACAGTCAAAGTGCCAAAGAGACAGAAGACATTTTTAATATCTTATATATTTTTTCTTTTTAATTGAGATTGGGCCAAAGAAGCAGAAGATAAGAATAATAGATTTGTTAAAAGCAGCTTTTTGATGGTTTCCATATAGCAGTCAGAGAATTTTTCATACTCTGCATGTGGAAAAACTAAACAAAAAGTATAAGCAAATTAAAAACAGCAGAACTAATGTAATGGATATATTTTAAAAAGATTTTACATTTTACATTTGCTAACTATATGTACTTGCTTACTAAACCTTTATTAAAGGAACAGTGTCACCCCCAAAATTTTTTTTTACATCAGTTTGATTTTAGTTTTTATTAAAAACTTTTATATTTATTTGTGTGTTTGTGTTTTACTTTTTTTTATTTTTTAACTTTTTCTTCCCTATGGGGGCTGCCATTTTTTTTCCATTTCTGTATGTGTCGATTAACGACACATACAGACATGGAATACGGCACATACAGTCCCATAGTGAATGCGAACGGGGCCCGTTCCATCCACTATGGTGTACGCCGTCTGTGTGGGAGCGGCGCATGCGCCGCTGCCACACAGTCCAAGTTGAACTGTGCGCCGTCCGGCGCCATTTTCCTGTGGACCGGAAGTCGCGGACGGACAGTAAGATTACTACTTCCGGTCGCGGCTTCCGGACTTGTGCACTTGGAGCAGCGGCAGCAGACGGAGCGGACGGACCGGAGGGAGCGGCGGTGGCAGTAGCAGGTAAGTTATTTCTATGTATGTTCGTGTTTCAGTGTGTTTTTACTACTGTATGTAAACCTACTACACTGTGTGTTAGCTCAAAAAATGGCGACACACAGTGTAGGAGGTTTGACCGTTCAATCCCCTCGTTTCTCCCGGCACTAGCCAGGATAAAGGAGGGGGGGGATTCTGAGAGCTCACTAGTGCGAGTGAGTTTTCTCAAATTTTGCAGCATAAAGCAATGTGGTTGCTTTACCACATGCAATGCTGCAATTTTGGGAATTGCTCAATCTAGTGACCAGCACTGGGAAATATTATAAATTAGAATCTAATTTATAATATTTTCTGACTCGTGAAAAAAATAAAAAAAATTAGAACAATGTTTAATCACCTACACACTAATTGTTTAACTAAAAAAAAAATACATTTTTTTCTAGCAACACATTCCCTTTAAAGGTGAAGCTTCATTTCAAGAGACTAGAGTTTTGCAGTTTGCTTTACTGGACCACATTAAAGATTTGAGGAATTATTCCTATTTTATCCTACTCTTGAATTTTAAGAAGATTAGGGTGCAGTCATACGTGGCAGATTTTGTTGCAGAAATTCTCTGCGACTAAAAGTCAATTCCAATAATCTGAATGGAGTTGCTTCTGCAGCAGGTGCATAGATTTCTGAAAGTTCTATTCAGATAAATGGAAAATTTCTGTAACAAAATTTGAAACGTGTGACTGCACCCTTAAGAGACATTGACTGTCTTTTCTTTATATGATCACAGAGGTAGGTAGGGACAGAGGTTTGGGAAGAACAGGGACCTCACTGTTTACTGTGTATTTGTTCATGACAAGAGATTACTTTAAGGCCCCTTGCACACGACAGTGCTTGTAATCTCAGCCTGCCATTACGGGCACAGTTGGCCACTGGCGGCTGCGGACAGCCACTCACATTTTTGGCCTATGCTCCCATACAAAGTATGGGAGCATGGCCCGTAAAAAGTAAAAGAACGGTCATGTTCCAAAATTTGCGGTATACTTCTAGGGCCTGGACACCTTCCTGCAAATTTACGGGAAGGTGTCTGTGGTCAATAAAAGAACAAACATGACTCAAATAATGTTCATCTAATAAAATACAGAATACATATGATATAAATGTATCATATATGCAGACCTATTTTATTATTATTATTATTATTATTATTATTATTATAAATTATCATTATCATTATCTTAGTTTACAATGTTCTAAAATGTCAAATATATGACTTGATAACACTGATATAATTTTATATATTTCATGAATGAAGAACATTTTTAAACAAATGAAATTAATAATATAATAAAAGGAAATTACTTTTCCCATTAAATATTTGTAAACTATGCTATAATTAAAGTTGCCCATTAACCCAGTGTTGCAGCTAGGCTTTCCATCACATGGGGCAAACATTCAGTTTGGTGCCTCAGTCCTGTGCCTGTGTTTAAATACCCTGGCAAAGGCATGATCGCAACTACTTCACACCCAGCATCTTAGGCACATGCCCCACTAGCCCCCCCCAGCTACTTCTCTGTATTAACCCCTTGATGGGTGATATGGGGAACTTATCCTAAATATGAATGAGGAGATAACACTGCTTGTACGGTAGTCATGGTGTGAATGGGCAGTACAGTGGTTAGCACTGTTGTCTTGCAGCATTGAAGTCTTGAGTTCCTATGCAGCCCGTTTTGACCTTCCTGACAGCCTAATTTTTTCAATCTGACACGTGTCATTTTATGTGGTAATAACTTTGTAGTGCTTTTACTTATCAATTTGATTTTGAGATTGTGTTCTCGTACTTTATGTTAGTGGTAAAATTTGGTCGATACATTCAGTATTTATTTGTGAAAAACACCAAAATTTAGAGAAAATTCTAATAAAATTTGCAGTTTTCTAAAATTAAATGTGTCTTTTAGCAGGACAGATAGTTATACCACACATTTCTCATATGTCTACTTTATGTTTGCATAATTTTTTAAACATCCTTTTATTTTTCTAGGACGTTACAAGGCTTATAAGTTTAGCAGCAATTTCTCACATTTTCAAGACAATTTCAAAAGCCTATTTTTTTTATGGACAAGTTCAGTTCTGAAGTGGTTTTGAATTGCTTACATATTAGAAATCCCCAGAAATTACCCCATTTTAATAATTGCACCACTCAAAGTATTCAAAACAGCATTTAGAAAGTTTCTTAACCCTTTAGGCGTTTCACAGGAATGAAAGCATAGTGGATAATTTCAAAATGTAATTTTTTTGCAGATATATAATTTTAATCCTTTTTTCCCCTGTAACACATAAAGCATTAACAGAGAAACGCAACCAATATTTATTACCCTGATTCTGAATTTTTTAGAAATATCTCATATATGGCCCTAGTGTGCTACAAGGACTGCAACACAGTTCACAGAAATGAAGGAGTACCTTGTGGATTTTGGGCCTTCTTTTTATTAGAATATATTTTAGGCACCATGTCAGGTTTGTGTTGCCAAAACATAGGAAAAATCTAAAAAATACACCATTTTGGAAATGACACCCCCCCCCAAGGAATTCATATATTTTGGTACAGTGAGCATTCTGACCCTACAGGTGTTTCATATATTTTATTAGAATTGGGCAATGAACATTAAAAATAAATAAATAAAAAAAATTGAGGAATTCATCTTAGGGTATAGTGAGAATTTTGACCCAAAAGGCTTTTTTGCTGAATTAAGCCATGAAAGTGACAAATTAAATTTTTTCCAATAAGATGTAGTTTTAGATCAACATTTTTAATTTGCACAAGGAATAAAGGCGAAAAAGCATCCCAGCATATGTATAGCAATGTCTCCTGAGTATGGTAACACACCATATGTGGTTATAAACTTCTGTGTGGACATATAGTAGGATTCAGAAGTGGAGGAGTGGTATTTGATTTTTGGAAAGTAAATTTAGCTGGAATGGTTTGAGGACACCATGTGACATTTGCAAAACCCCTGATGTACCAAAAAAAGTGACCCCATTTTAGAGACTACAGCCTAAAGAAATTTATCAAGGGGTGTAGTGAGCATTTAGACCCCACAGGTGTTTTTCAGAAATTAATATGCAGTGGATGATGGTAAGTGAAAATTGCAATTTTTCTACTGATATTCAATTTCACCGCACAAGGTCTTGCGCCCAGCTTGTACCACTGGAGAATCTCACCCCATAAATTGGTAAGCGGGTTCTCCCGTGTATAGCAATGCCATATACTAGTCCATCTCAATGCTATTTTAGAATTTTTATTCTTAAAGTTTGAAAATAATAGTAAAAAAATAAGCTTTTTTACTTTTCAGCTATTTTTTTGGGTAATAACATAGTTTTACCCTTGCTGATATTGTATAGTGTATCCTCCTCATTTCTTTTGTTTTACTTGGTACCAGCACTCCACACATTTGAAAAAATACCCAGCTGATTTTAATTCAGGAATGACATCATAAGTGTTCCTGCTCTTGCTTGTGCTCTCAGTTGTCCACTGGGGGCGCATGGCAAGGTGAGCTCATTCCATCTGTTCACATGTTGTGGTGCTGTATGGTGGTGTCTGTTGCTGTAGTGCTGCACTTGTGGGGGGACGTGGCTCAGAGCCAAGGAGGCTTGGCACGGTCTGTTAGCATGGGTGCTTTTGGACCACTGGGTTGCTCCCTCTGCGGGAGCGGTGCTGCGGTGGCGGGGGCCGCCATGCAGTGCTGCAGCCGATAGAGTAGGGACCCACTTTAAAGAGGTCGCCGTGAAGTGGCAAGTGGGCTTATACAGTTTGATCAAAATGTTTACAAAGAACCTCATGTTCATGTTTCTAAATTATGCCTAGCGGCTCAGATCAACGTATATATTGTGGATTGTGCGGTCCATGTCTAGTCTCCTACAATGCTGATATTGTATAGTGTATCCTCCTCATTTCTTTTGTTTTACTTGGTACCAGCACTCCACGCATTTGAAAAAATACCCAGCTGATTTTAATTCAGGAATAACCTCATAAGTGTTCCTGCTCTTGCTTGTGCTCTCAGTTGGCCACTGGGGGCGCATGGCCAGGTGAGCTCATTCCATCTGTTCACATGTTGTGGTGCTGTATGGTGGTGTCTGTTGCTGTAGTGCTGCACTTGTGGGGGGACATGGCCCAGAGCCAAGGAGGCTTGGCACGGTCTATTAGCATGGGTGCTTTTGGACCACTGGGTTTCTCCCTCTGCGGGAGCGGTGCTGCGGTGGCGGGGGCCGCCATGCGGTGCTGCAGCCGATAGAGTAGGAACCCACTTTAAAGAGGTCGCCGTGAAGTGGCAAGTGGGCTTATACAGTTTGATCAAAATGTTTACAAAGAACCTCATGTTCATGTTTCTAAATTATGCCTAGCGCCTCAGATCAACGTATATATTGTGGATTGTGCGGTCCATGTCTAGTCTCCTACAATGCTGATAGTTTTACCCTTACATAGACCTTTTATTTGGGATCGTCATTGTCTACCATAAATTTGAATATATTACATGTCTATATTAGGGTAATTCGGTCAGCGCTGGCTTTACAACAATGATTGGCGGGGGGGATAGTTTTTTTTTGGGGTGGGTATTTTATGTGTATTTATTATTCCTTTTTTTTGCACTTTTTACTTTACTTTTATTTTTTTATTACTATGGTCTGTCCCTCAAAGGTCAAAAAAGGCCTTTGGGAACTTTATGTATTTATTTTCTTTCTTTTACACCATGCTTTTCCACTGTAACTGGAGCTGCACAGCAGCCTCAGTTACAGGGGAGATCAGCCCTCTCATAGTGACGATTGTCACTAATAGGGCTGTGCTGGGTCTAGTAAGACCGAGCAGCAGTCTGTCACTAACGGCACCTGGCGATCATGTGACCAGTAACATGAACACCGGGAGCAATAGAGACAGCGGCGCAGCCACTGCCTTTATTCCTATACACAGCGTTCATTGAGCGCTGTGTACAAGTGATCGGAGAAGACAGAAGCAACAAAAGCTGCTTCTATCCTCTCCTCAGGGTCCCGGGCAGTCACTGACATTCAGCTGCCCAATCGCTCGGTCAGCAAGTTAAAACCCGAGCTGTAAAAAGTCTATGGCGCAGGTTTTATGGACCCTGACCGCTGGCCATAAAAACACAGCCAGCGGTCGGGAACCAGTTAATGTTCATGATTATGGTAACAGTTAATAAAAACAAAAAATTAAGTGTCTCAGAAAATTAGAATATTAAATAAGCCTAATTTCAAAAATTATTTTTAATACCGAAATGTTGGCCTACTGAAAAGTATGTACAGTATATGCACTCAATACTTGGTCGTGGCTCCTTTTGCATGAATTACTGCATCAATGCGGCGTGGCATGGAGGCGATCAGCCTGTGGCACTGCTGGGGTGTTATGGAAGCCCAGGTTGCTTTGATAGCGGCCTTCAGCTCGTCTGCATTGTTGTGTCTAGTGTCTCTCATCTTCCACTTCACAATACTACATTCACCTTCATGGGTAAGATTTGCTATATAGGCTCCTCTTGTCATAGGATTCTGCTACGCACTTTTACATTGCCCAGGTGTACTGGGTTTGGCATGCGTGTTCGTTACTATCTATCAGACCAGTAAGGCTTTGACTTATATTCTAGGTCATACCCCCTTGATCTGTGACTGACATTAGATGTATAATCTTTTAATTTTTTTGTCACGCTTGAACGCTTATGTGTTTAGCGGTAATTTTGGATAACTCTGTACCATGTTTAAATATGTGAGGTACATCTATAGTGCCTTACCATTTGTATACGTATGACTGATGGGTTCTTCTTTTTTGCATGCTACATACACTACCGTTCAAAAGTTTAGGGCCACTTAGAAATTTCCTTATATTTGAAAGAAAAGCACAGTTTTTTTCAATGAAGATAACATTAAATTAATCAGAAATACACTCTATACATTGTTAATGTGCTAAATGACTATTCTAGCTGCAAACGTCTGGTTTTTAATGCAATATCTACATAGGTGTATAGAGGCCCATTTGCTGCAACCATCACTCCAGTGTTCTAATGGTGCATTGTGTTTGCTAACTGTGTTAGAAGGCTAATGGATGATTAGAAAACACTTGAAAACCCTTGTGCAATTATGTTAGCACCGCTGTAAACAGTTTTGATATTTAGAGGAGCTATAAAACGG
Organism: Rhinoderma darwinii; assembly: GCF_050947455.1. Lineage (NCBI taxonomy): Eukaryota > Metazoa > Chordata > Amphibia > Anura > Rhinodermatidae > Rhinoderma > Rhinoderma darwinii. The sequence continues at coordinate 278,045,148 of NC_134689.1, forward strand.
ACCTTCCTTTGAGCTAGTTGAGAATCTGGAGCATTACATTTGTGGGTTCGATGAAACTCTCAAAATGGCTAGAAAAAGAGAGCTTTCATGTGAAACTTGACAGTCTATTCTTGTTCTTAGAAATGAAGGCTATTCCATGCAAGAAATTGCTGAGAAACTGAAGATTTCCTACAACGGTGTGTACTACTCCCTTCAGAGGACAGCATACACAGGCTCTAACCAGAGTAGCAAGACAAGTACATTAGAGTCTCTAGTTTGAGAAATAGACGCCTCACAGGTCCTCAACTGGCAGCTTCATTAAATAGTACCCGCAAAACGCCAGTGTAAACGTCTACAGTGAAGAGGCGACTCCGGGATGCTGGCCTTAAGGGCAGAGTGGCAAAGAAAAGCCATATCTGAGACTGGCTAATAAAAGGAAAATATTAATATGGGCAAAAGCACACAGACATTGGACAGAGGAAGATTGGAAAAAAGTGTTATGGACAGACGAATCGAAGTTTGAGGTGTTTGGATCACACAGAAGAACATTTGTGAGACGCAGAACAACTGAAAAGATGCTGGAAGAGTGCCTGACGCCATCTGTCAAGCATGGTGGAGGTAATGTGATGGTCTGGGGTTGCTTTGGTGCTGGTAAAGTGGGAGATTTGTACAAGGTAAAAGGGATTTTGAATAAGGAAGGCTATCACTCCATTTTGCAATGCCATGCCATACCCTGTGGACAGCGCTTGATTGGAGCCAATTTCATCCTACAACAGGACAATGACCCAAAGCACACCTCCAAATTATGCAAGAACTATTTAGGGAAGAAGCAGGCAGCTGGTATTCTATCTGTAATGGAGTGGCCAGCGCAGTCACCAGATCTCAACCCCATAGAGCTGTTGTGGGAGCAGCTTGGCCATATGGTACGTAAGAAGTGCCCATCAAGCCAATCCAACTTGTGGTAGGGCCTTCTGGAAGCATGGGGTGAAATTTCTCCCGATTACCTCAGCAAATTAACAGCTAGAATGCCAAAGGTCTGCAATGCTGTAATTGCTGCAAATGGAGCATTCTTTGACGAAAGCAAAGTTTGAAGGAGAAAATTATTATTTCAAATAAAAATCATTACTTTCTAACCATGTCAATGTCTTGACTATATTTTCTAGTCATTTTGCAACTCATTTGATAAATATAAGTCTGAGTTTTCATGGAAAACACAAAATTGTCTGGGTGACCCCAAACTTTTGAACGGTAGTGTATACCTGTATAATACTCTATTGATATTAACACCATACCCATGGCAATAATGTTATCTTGTGGAGCAGTCCACATATAAACATTGTTTTAGATCCTCGTATTGCTTTCATATATTTCCACTTGTAAAATTTTAATGAATAAAATTTATCCTTTTTTTCTATTATATACAGCATCTGGACTCCTTTTTCTCATTTGTTGGTTCATAAGGAGATAAGCAGATTTTCTGACATGCCATTACTAAATGGCATAGGAAACGATAGGAAACTGTGGTGTCGGGATTCCCGGAAAATATGACCACTTTTCCATCCTATTAATGCCCGAGTAATTATAAAACGCTTGGTAACATCCGTCCAACCCAGTAATTTGAAGTAAAACGAAATACCAGGTAATCTTTTTTGCGCTGTTATATCTGATACGTTCAGAGACCGTAATGACAGTAAATATTGCACCGTCACTTCCAGACGTACCATATCCGAAGATGAAACATCACGACCCTTCACAACCTGTAACCAGTCTAACCACGCCTTACCATGCCTTTTCCATGTAGCAGGTGATACAGATGAACCGACGAGAGACATCAGTTGAGGTCCACCAACTCCCATAAGTGACTCGGGCAGGGGATGCCTACCATCTCCGCATTGGGCAGCAAAGACCGGAATTTATGGCATTGAAGACGTGATAGAGAATCAGCAACCACATTATGAACACCAGGAACATGTCTGGATCTGCAGAAAATATTATATTGCAAACATCGCAACACTGAATGCCGTAGCAATGATATAACAGGTATTGAAGAACAAGACAGATTGTTAATGCAAGCAACCACACTGACAATGTCGGACCAAAAACAAATGTGCCGATTTTGAAATTATGTACCCCAGATTTCCACTGCTACTATTAATGGGAAAAGTTCCAACAAAGTAAAATTTTTGCAAAGGCCAAACGTATGCCATATTACAGGCCAGGAGGAGGCACACCATGCGGAGCCAAAAACAGCCCCGAAACCACAGGAGCCAGATGCATCCGTGTATAAAGATAACTCTGCATTGCGGCATTCTCCTGACCTGAAACATGTATGACGATTATAATTGCAAAGGAAACTCTACCATATTGTCAAATCAGCTTTCAAGGCTCTGGTGAGGCGAATTCTATGGCCTGGTAGTTTAACTCCCCAAGTAGGCAATGATAAACGGCGGGAAAAAATCCTGCCCATTGGCATAACCCGGGAAGCAAAGACTGCATCTGTTTCAACTTAACCTTGGATACACCGCCTTTTGCTTTTTGCGCCATTATAAGACTCAACCATACATCGGTGGATTTAGCTCCCCAACCAATCACTGGTTGTAACACTAGATGCCATATGACATTTTCGTTATAACGCCACCGTGCAGAACTGCCATGCGATTTATAAGCACTATAAGTACTATCAAAGTATATAAAAAGTTCAGCACAGTGCTCTGGGTGTTGTTGGCCCATTACACAACCCATAACTGAAAAAGCCTGTATCCAGTTATTCATAGTTTTTGTTACTCTGGGCTTACGGTCTTATGGTTTACTCTCCAGAACCCATCTTTCTTTGTCTATGGTGTATTGATCCACTGATACCAGGGACCAAATATTCACATATTGTTTGTTCCAAATTTTCATTTTAGTGTCATCGTCCAGATGAGCCCCTAATGGAATGATTCCACAGACAAAAGCATCCTTATGTACTTTTTATCACAGGGGTTACCGCGGGTCTTTAGCAGGGGGGGGAGAGTTTATCTAAAACCGCTTTTAAAACAGACATAACTTCTGACCCATCAACTCCCGCTCCCCAATCCCCAGTGTTGGAAATTCACCAGCATCTGGTGAAGTAGATGGTAACGGGACAACAGGAGTCGTGGGCGGTACAATCTGCATTTGAGAATACTGCAATGTCACTGGCGTAGTCTTAGCATCCTGACGTGGTGGAGTCTTGGATACCAGGCTAGGCACCCTGGAAACATGGCTAGGCTCATGCCTTTTACATCTTCTGAGCACCGCTCTACCAAACTCCTCAGATCCGCTGGAAGACGCCTCAGATGTTGAAGGAGAATGCCACCTGGAGGATCTGGATCACCTCCTTCTCCTAGAGATGCTGGAATGGTGTCGGGAATGGTGCCTATTATGGCCAGCGGAACCACAGCGACTACACCTCTTGGAACCCTGCGAAGAGGATGAGGAGGGGGATCAACGTCTGCTACCTCGTGACCTCTCATAAACTTGTGGTAATGGATGAGATACTACAGGTGTTAATTGTGGCAATGGAGGTGATATTAAAGGTGTTACCCCCATAGAAGTATAAGTCTGGCTAATCAGGGGAGGAGAAGCCAGGGGAGTGCTGGCAGGCTGTCTCACTATACTGTCATTAAGGACTGGAATAGCGCTGGTAACATCTTGTGCTGCATCAAGTACAGGGGTAGGATGAAGCAGTGTCTCTGGGGTAGTAGGGGGAACCTCAGAGGCAGAGGAAGAACTAGTCTGACCTCCCATGTTGGTGGCAGCGGGAAAAAGTGGCGGGCGATGAGTTTGCGATGGAGGAAACAGGGGTTGGAGCTGTCTGCGCACGCTGCATCATGGTTTGCTTTGGGGGGGGCAGAAGGCTGGCAGCCTGTACGGGCTCGCCGGCGGGTAAGAGCAGGGGATGGGGTGCTTGGGCTAAGTCCCTCGGGAGAGCGGGTCGGCCTAGCAGTCCACCGGCCGCCCACAGCGTTAGTAGTATGTGTGGGCGGAATCGCTATAGAGGCGGGTGGGGAAGCCAGCTCCACAAGAAAGTGGCTGAGCCCTAAAGGCTGCAATCAGATCACCATCAGCAGCAGCCATGGCACTCTTTTCTGGACAGGGCAGTGGTACCTCACAACTCACCTCCAGGATCCAGTAGAAAGAGGAAGTACATAACATAATACTGTAATATAAACCCTTTGCTAATGGGCAGGGCCAAAACACTGGGCCCTTCAATAGAGGCCGATATGGGGCCAGTACGAAATCAATCATATGCAGGGTAAAGGGGAGTTCACTAAGTGGTTGTATCCACATGTTTAAACCATTTAAGAAAGTGGAAGGCAACTATTAAACTGATTAACCCCTTAGCAGCTACCCAAGACACAAACCCTATCTCCAACTACTGACCCCCTTACAGTCAGTGTGCCCCCTCCCTACTTGGTTGGATGCACTTCATGAACAATACCCTTCATTGTAAGTACATCTTCATACATTTTTGTTCCTGCTCGTGCCTAGTATATTCACTACATTTGTAGCACTCCTCCTGTTCACAGCGCTAAATAAACACATTTATGTTGAGCAAATCCAAGCGACATTCCTTCCTGAATACCAACTATGTGAAATATATCACAGCAGACAAAATCCTCCTTCAATGGCATAATGCGCAGGATTTGGATGAAAACATAATACAAGAAAAGAGACATTCTGGAATGAAAAGACACTTCATAATATTGGTAACTTCAAAGGAGGGTTGAGCGGATACACAGCAGACAATTCTTGTAAGGAACAATAAAGGTCCATATGTATATGAATAGCTATTCTAATTAAGATAAATTGCAAAAGACAATTTTTAATTTAGGTATAAACATGTAACTTTCATTTACATTATTCATTTATTTACCCAGTTTAACAGATTTTTCTTGCTGCGTAGATATATATGTATAGTGTACTTCCATATCGAATTATTATCATAATGAGGACGATTTGCCTAAGGCAAAGGGAATGTCAATTAAATTTCTTTCTTTACTTGATTCTGTTTTGAACAAGCACAGACTATTCTGTCCATTCTATCTTGAAGTGACATCATTTAAAGCCATACATACCATATACACTGCCAAAGCAGATGCTTATGTGACCAGAAAGGTAGGGTGGAGAGCTCAAGTTATCCTCCTTCCCTATTTCATGGGCAGTGTTCCTCTTCTCCACATGCCTCCTGCTATAAGCAACAGTCCTTGCTGCCCTTCTCTTCTTTAAGGATAGAGAAAGAAGGGAAGAATAAGCACCCTCTCTGACTGCGATGGTTGGAACATAAGCCAGGAGGTGGACCCTTTTGGTTTATTGCTACTCTATATATGCTCCAGGTAAATGCCGACATATAACTCGTTTATTCAAATTTCACATTTTGAACTGCTGCATTCTAAAGGGAATTTTTATTTCAATTTTTTAGTCTACCCTAATCTTTTTTTTTTTCGTGGGACCCATAGGGCATTCATATTTTTCCAAATTGGAGCTGAGATATTTTTATTTTATAGGTCTAATATGGTGAACAATGGACAGAAACAGGAAATAAAATTAACCTTTTTTTTCATTATTTCATATTCTGCTCTAAGGTAGTTGGTTTAATCAACAATATTTACCCAAAAAATGTGTCCCCTAATTCTTCTATGAGATGATGCCAAATATATGTACAACGGCTATTCCAAGGTACTGATGTAGGGCAATGTCAGTACCTATGCGACGAGGCAGCATTGATGCCTGGCGTCAGTACCTTAAATGAGCGACGTGGGAGAAGAAAAGCGGAGTGGTGAGGTGAGTATAATTTTTTTTAATGTGTCGGAGGGGGAAGGGAGGGGGGGGGGTCATCAAATCAAAGGGTGGGGGGGCAAGGTAGAGCCCAGGCATGTACTTGCTACACCCTACAGACTAAAATCTATGCTGGATTTCTGATATAATTTATGACAGTTTTCTGGTGTAAATTATAACAAATTTGTTGTTCCAGCATAGGCCTTGGGGAATGTGTGTAAACCTATATTTTGAAGGAAAAGGAAGGAAAAGGAGCTAGATTTATTTATAAGTGAAGGCTGTACACATAACATATGTTTTATTGTAGGAACTAATTGATCACAGATGGTGATAAGTTAACAGGGTGGAGTTTACCTGATAAATATTTATTATAATATCTATAGGATTCGACTTATATTTTCTGTTGCGAAGTAAGCACAGCATCTCCCTTACAGCACAGACAAGTGATCTACTGCCGCTGAGATTGTCACTATATTTATTTGTACAATATTGCCGGTGTATCTAGTGTATATAATCTGATGAAAGCTTAGCGCTCCGGCTACTAGATGCTTTGGCCATTAAGAAGGTATATTTGCTGCTGTAGAGATATAAACTCATTAGTAACCTGTGAATGTGCATGAGCTTTATTTAGTTTATTTATTTGGGATGAATTGCCACAAATCTCATCAAAGCCATATTGATTTTTTATTCCCTGTGCTAAGATTTTAAATAAATAAGGAGACTGATTTAAATATATTGAGGTAAGAGGTTTATATCTCTTGGCTGTCTGGGGTAATAAGCTGCCTGGCACAAGTGCAGGAATAATTCCTAGTATGTTTTTGTTTTTAGATTTTATAAGGCTGAGAGCAGTGGTGGACAAACTACCATAGAGCCCCATATGTGATCCTTCATTCAATCCGAGTGACACTCAACTTTATTGTAAATGGGAATTGTGGAAAAAACGGAGTGAACCCTAGCTTTATGAGATAAATAGAGGTCCCAGCAGCTAGACTCTCACTTATCTGGGATTTAATCTATAAATGTTTGATTGGTGGGGTTCTGACCACAGGGGCCTCCATAGATGCAGAGAATGGGGATCCCAGTGATCAAAACCACACTAATCAGACTTTTGTCATACCTAAAAATGTAATTACTGATACATTTTTCTATTAGGGCATGTGCACACCCAAAGGGGCTAGAGCTGCTGCTTAGATTTCCATTCGCAGTTAAACAATGTAGCTGTCCTGGTAGGAGTAGTCACTAAAGATTGCTCCTTCTGCACAGAATACTATCATTAAGACCTTATTCACATAAGTGTGTCCAATTTGCGTATGCAAAAAACGGAAAGTTTTCCATCCACATGAATGTTTGTACTGTGTGTCATCACTTTTTCTTGTCTGTGTCTGTGTCTCTCCTATGTAAGCACTTCCAGGTTTTACTTTTTTTTTCTGCATTTCTATAGCAACATAACCATAAAAAATGGTCAGCAGACTGGTGTCGTCTGTGTGCTGTCCGTTTTTTTCACGCACTTATTGTACATAAAAATGCTACTACTGTATAAAACAGTGCCTTAATAATACAGGGTGGGCCATTTATATGGATACACCTAAATAAAATGGCAATGGTTGGTGATATTAACTTCCTGCTTGTGGCACATTAGTATATGGGAGGGGGGAAACTTTTCAAGCTGGGTGTTGACCATGGTGGCCATTTTGAAGTCGGCCATTTTGTATCCAGCTTTAGTTTTTTCAATGGGAAGAGGGTCATGTGACACATCAAACTTATCGAGAATTTCACATGAAAAACAATGGTGTGCTTGGTTTTAACGTTACTTTATTCTTTCATGAGTTATTTACAAGTTTCTGACCACTTATAAAATGTGTTCAAAGTGCTGCCCATTGTGTTGGATTGTCAATGCAACCCTCTTCTCCCACTCTTCACACACTGATAGCAACACCACAGAAGAAATGCTAGCACAGGATTCCAGTATCCGTAGTTTCAGTTGCTGCACATCTCGTATCTTCACAGCATAGACAATTGCCTTCAGATGACCCCAAAGATAAAAGTCTAAGGGGGTCAGATCGGGAGGCATTTCTTCTGCGGTGTTGCTATCAGTGTGTGAAGAGTGGGAAAAGAGGGTTAATATCACCAACCATTCCCATTTTATTTAGGTGTATCCATATAAATGGCCCACCCTGTAGTTCTACAGCATGTCCAAATAATGCCAACCAGTGACAAAATAGTAATGACAGACCACGACAAAATAATAATAACAAGGCTACACTTTTGCAAATGATAATTTTATACTGTACCCAAAGAATAATGCTACACATACCTAAATAATAATACTATACAACACTCAAATAATAATGCTACACCGTGCTTAAATAATAATACTATACAACACTCAAATTATAATGCTACACTGTACCCAAATAAAAATACTATACCACACTAAAATAATAATACTGCACTACCCATATAATACTATACCTTACCAAAATAATACTACACCATACTATACAGTACCTAAATATTAAAGGGGTTGCCCGGGACTTTTAAAAATCGGGCCTCATTTATCAAAACTCTCAAATGGAAAAACTGTCACTGTTGCCCACATTAACCAATAACAGCACAGTTTTAATTTCTTATAGTGAATGTGTGTAGTCATGTGTATCTTTATTTTAAGTATATATAGTACCATTAAAAAGTTTAGACACACCTTTTCATGTTAAAGACATGATAACTATGAGGGAACACATATTGAATTAAGTGATAAACAAACAGTGTTAAACAAACCAGAATGTTTTATATTTTAGATTCTTCAAAGTAGCCCCCTTTTGCATTGATGACAGCTTTGTACACTCTTGGCATTCTCTCGATCAGCTTTATGAGGTAGACACCTGAATCTACAATGTAGAAAATATAAAAAAAAAAAAAGAAAAACCATGGAATGAAAAGGTGTGCGTGCAAACTTTTGACCGGTACTGTTTGTGCGATTGTATTAATGTATGTGGTAATGTATTTGAATTTTTCTGAGTATGTATAAGTGTGTTGAATTTTTTGTGTTTGTGTATATGTGTGGTCGTATGTCTCATCTCTGTACGTATGTGTGTACATGTGTATGTTTATATATATATATATATATATATATATATATATATATATATATATACATACACTACCGTTCAAAAGTTTGGGGTCACCCAGACAATTTTGTGTTTTCCATGAAAACTCACACTTATATTTAACAAATGAGTTGCAAAATGACTAGAAAATATAGTCAAGATATTGACAAGGTTAGAAATAATGATTTTTATTTGAAATAATAATTTTCTCCTTCAAACTTTGCTTTCGTCAAAGCTCCCTCAACAGCTCTATGGGGTTGAGATCTGGTGACTGCGCTGGCCACTCCATTACAGATAGAATACCAGCTGCCTGCTTCTTCCCTAAATAGTTCTTGCATAATTTGGAGGTGTGCTTTGGGTCATTGTCCTGTTGTAGGATGAAATTGGCTCCAATCAAGCGCTGTCCACAGGACAAAATAGAGTGATAGCCTTCCTTATTCAAAATCCCTTTTACCTTGTACAAATCTCCCACTTTACCAGCACCAAAGCAACCCCAGACCATCACATTACCTCCACCATGCTTGACAGATGGCGTCAGGCACTCTTCCAACATCTTTTCATTTGTTCTGCGTCTCACAAATGATCTTCTGTGTGATCCAAACACCTCAAACTTACATTCGTCTGTCCATAACGCTTTTCCAATCTTCCTCTGTCCAATGTCTGTGTGCTTTTGCCCATATTAATCTTTTCCTTTTATTAGCCAGTCTCAGATATGGCTTTTTCTTTGCCCCTCTGACCAGAAGGCCAGCATCCCGGAGTCGCCTCTTCACTGTAGACGTTGACACTGGTGTTTTGCGGGTACTGTTTGTCACGGGCAAAGGGTATGTGGACCCACTAGGCCGCTCCGCCGTAGCGGGGAGGCAGCTGACCAGGTCACAGTCTATGCGGAAGTAAATGGCAGACAGTAATGCTTGGGTACCTGAAATAGTCCGGGCGGTGGCTGTGGCTTCAGCACGGATGGAGGCAGGTGCGGCAAGTGGCGCCAGACGTGGCGGGCAGTATCCGATGAAGCGGTAGACACTTGACGTGGCAGATGACACTAGATGTGGCAGATGGCACTTGACGTGGCAGATGGCACTTGGCATGGCAGAAGACACTTGACGTGGCAGATGGCACTTGACGTGGCAGATGACACTTGGCGTGGCAGAAGACACTTGACGTGGCAGATGGCACTTGACGTGGCAGAAGACACTTGACGTGGCAGATGGCACTTGACGTGGCAGATGGCTCTTGACATGGCAGATGGCACTTGACGTGGCGGAAGACATTTGAACGCTGGTAGGCACATGAACAATACGGAATACAGGAACGGTAAGAGGGCACGGGTAACAGCTGGAACGGGAGACACTAAGGAACCATTTGCGAGACAGACTGGGAAAGACTAACAACACTCAGGCAAGGATTAGAAGGCCAGGGGCCTTCTTATAGACCAGGAAATCGTGGCAGTTGATTGTGATGACGATTTCCTAATTGCGCGCGCTGGCCCTTTAAGGCTGGGCGCGAGCGTGCGCGCGCACCCTACGGGACCCAGCCGAACGGAGCGGAAGTGAGCGCTGTCATCTCCTAGGAGGGAGACGGAGGCCAGCGCTCACAGATCCATGGCTGCGGGCGTCGGAAGATGAGTAAACCCGACGGCCCGCGGCCATGGGCGCTACACTATTTAATGAAGCTGCCAGTTGAGGACCTGTGAGGCGTCTATTTCCCAAACTAGAGACTCTAATGTACTTGTCTTGTTGCTCAGTTGTGCAGCGTGGCCTCCCACTTCTCTTTCTACTCTGGTTAGAGCCTGTTTGTGCTGTCCTCTGAAGGGAGTAGTACACACCGTTGTAGGAAATCTTCAGTTTCTTGGCAATTTCTCGCATGGAATAGCCTTCATTTCTAAGAACAAGAATAGACTGTCGAGTTTCACATGAAAGCTCTCTTTTTCTAGCCATTTTGAGAGTTTAATCGAACCCACAAATGTAATGCTCCAGATTCTCAACTAGCTCAAAGGAAGGTCAGTTTTATAGCTCCTCTAAATAGCAAAACTGTTTACAGCAGTGCTAACATAATTGCACAAGGGTTTTCAAGTGTTTTCTAATCATCCATTAGCCTTCTAACACAGTAAGCAAATACAATGTACCATTAGAACACTGGAGTGATGGTTGCTGGAAATGGGCCTCTATACACCTATGTTGATATTGCATTAAAAACCAGACGTTTGCAGCTAGAATAGTCATTTAGCACATTAACAATGTATAGAGTGTATTTCTGATTAATTTAATGTTATCTTCATTGAAAAAAACTGTGCATTTCTTTCAAAAATAAGGAAATTTCTAAGTGACCCTAAAGTTTTGAATGGTAGTGTGTATATATATATATATATATATATATATATATATATATATATATATATATATATATATAAAATATTATATACAAGGCAACCCCCATAACTGGGACTAAGCCTACATATACCTGGGATAGTAGGAACCAGCATTAAGCTAATTCAAATCACACAGGGCAGAATTGGAGGAGTGCAAGATCAACAATGGAGGCAGTCAACTCCACGTATATGCAATACATAAGAGACAACAAAATTTGAACTGCACATTCCAACAAAATGAAACAGAACGTGTATACAGGTGCAAGGAAGCCTAAGACTGCAAAACAATACAATATCCAAAAAGCTAAGGACACCCCTGCCTATGAGCCCCCTGCATTCTTTCTTAGATATTATACAACTTAAAAGTTTTTGTGCCGTTTGGTATAACAGCATGTTTTCATGACAGATCTGATTTAATGATACATACTGGGGATTTCCATTTTTAGGGACAAGGGTCCTGGTCGCCAACATCTTTTTTTGTAGTCCATAGCCCTTTTTTATATTGATATTGCCAGCAGCAGTGTTTTGTGATACAGTATGGCTACATGCACACATTGCATAATTTGGTGCAGAGAATCCGGATGAAACCCGCAGGTAAAAGCAGGTAATTCTGCAGGTACATAGTGTGGTTTTTCATGCATTTTTAGGTACATTTTGATGCGGGAACAGGTGCGGTTTCAGGGCATGACCACACATGGCGGAATTCCTCCGCAACTGTCCGCATCAATGCCGCACAGAATCTGCGTTGCAGATTCTGCAGCGGATCTGCACAAAATGTGCAGAAAATTGATGCGGACTGGCCGCTGCGGACTGCAGGAAAAGTGCTTCTCTTCTCCCTATTCAGTGCAGGATAGAGAGAAGGGACAGCACTTTCCCTAGTGAAAGTCAAAGAATTTCATACTTACCGCCCGTTGTCTTGGTGACGCGTCCCTCTTTCGGCATCCGGCCCGACCTCCCTGGATGACGCTCCAGTCCATGTGACCGCTGCAGCCTGTGCTTGGCCTGTGATTGGCTGCAGCCGTCACTTACACTGAAACGTCATCCTGGGAGGCCGGACTGTAGACAGACGCAGGGAGTTCTCGGTAAGTATGAACTTATATTTTTTTTTACAGATACATGTATATTGAGATCGGTAGTCACTGTCCCGGGTGCAGAAACAGTTACTGCCGATCGCGTAACTCTTTCAGCACCCTGGACAGTGACTATTTACAGACGTCTCCTAGCAACGCTCCCGTCATTACGGGAGCCCCATTGACTTCCTCAGTCTGGCTGTAGACCTAGAAATACATAGGTCCAGCCAGAATGAAGAAATGTCATGGTAGTAAAAACAATACGCTCCGCAGCACACATAAGATCTGCGGACTTCATTGCGGAATTTTGACTCTCCATTGAAGTCAATGGAGAAATTCCGCCATGAGTCCGCAACCAGTCCGCCACTGCTCCGCAACAGACAGAGCATGCTGCGGACACCAAATTCCGCTCCGCAGCCTATGCTCCGCAGCGGAATTGTACGCATCGTGTAAACGAACACTGCTAAATTAAAGTGAAAGTCAATGGAGAAACGGCTCCGCTGCGGATTAACGCTGCGGAGTGTCCGCAGCGGAATTTAAGTGAAATTCCGCTATGTGTGAACCCGCCCTTATGCTGCGGTGTTTGGTGCATTTTTTAAAATAAACTTGTTAGATACAATTTGAACGTGGAAACGCAAAATAAATTGACATGCTGAAGATTTTCAAATACACACCGCAAGTCAATTTACGTGAAAAAAAATCTACGAATGTGTGGATGAGATTGCTTGAAATCTCCTTTACTTTGCTGGTACTGTATTATGCTGCGAGTTTCCCGCAGGAAAATATGCGAGGCAAATCCGCATGTAATACGCATCGTGTGCATTTGGCCTATGGATAACACCACTATCCATCTGATTAAAGAGGCTCTGTCACCACATTATAAGTGCCCTGTCTTCTACATAATGTGATCGGCGCTGTAATGTAGATAACCGCAGTGGTTTTTATCTTGAAAAACTATAAACGGAGTTATGGCCTATTTTAGATTTATGCTAATGACTTTCTTAATAGGCAACTGACCGTGTTTTTACTTTTTGACCAAGTGGGCGTTGTGGAGAGAAGTGTATGACGCTGACCAATCAGCGTCATACACTTCTCTCCATTCATTTATTCAGCACATAGTGATCTTGCTAGATCATGATGTGCAGTCACATACTCACACATTAACATTACTGAAGTGTCTTGAGAGTTAATAGACATCGCTTCCAGCCAGATCTTGCGTGATCTCGCGAGATTATGCTTGCTGTGCTGTAAGTCCCACACAAACATTACCGAAGTGTTCGGGATTGTGAATAGACATCATGTCCTGGCTGGAAGCAATGTCTATTAACTCTCAAGACACTTCAGTAACGTTAATGTGTGAGTAAGTGACTGCACATCATGATCTATCAAGATCACTATGTGCTGAATAAATCAATGGAGAGAAGTGCATGACGCTGATTGGTCACTGATTGGTCAGCGTCATACACTTCTCTCCACAACGCCCACTTGTTCAAAATGTAAAAACACGCCCAGTTGTCTATTAACATAGTCATTAGCATAAATATAAAATAGGTCATAACTCCGTCAAAATTGATAGTTTTTCAAAATAAAAAGCACTTCTGTCATCTACATTACAGCGCCAGTCACATTATGTAGAAGATAGGGCACTTATAATGTGGTGACAGAGCCTCTTTAAGCTTTGACAATGGCCTCATTGGAACATTTACTCATTTAAACACTTTCCCAAACTTTGCCATTCTAACCCTCAACCATGCCAATCAACAAACTCAACATTAGCCGTATGCTCCACAAAACACTTGGCAGCTCTCCAAAAACATAATCGTTACCTCCAGTTGTGATGTTAGCTGATTTGCATAATGGGTATTCTATGGTATTAGCAACTTCTTGGTGGATTCAGCAATTCCACATTCCCAAGTCAATGCCCTTAAATTATTTTTATTTTTAATATATTATTTATGCAAACATAGCCAGGTCCTGTAACATATAAATATGTTTGTAGGCAATGTGACAAATCAGTTTACACTTGAGTGCTTAGATGTGGTTATTTGCAGGATGCCAATTAGTTATTATGCATGTAAACACAATCAGGCTACTACATGTCAGCACTAATTTTAGTGTCTACAAAATGATATGATTCACTGTAAGAAAACAGATTTTTTTTTTTTCATCTTTGTGGTTAATAAAAATGTACTTTCATGCATCTTGTTTAATATAACTGCTTTAAGAGAAAAAAAAGGAGAGAATGCGCCTACTTGTTTATTGTTATCCGCTATCTGCAATACAGGAATCGCGTTCCCTTTATTTCAGTAAGTATAGTGTGCGAGATGTTGTCCCACCATACACCTCCAGGAACCCATGTAGTAGGATCGGAAAGGGTAGCCCTGAAATGCGTCATTAAAGTTCCTTTAACATTGTATTCAGGCTTTATGTTTAGTGCATACACTGGGAAAATCTCCTGCCGTATGAACTCGGCCGTAAAGCCCCGTGCAATTGCAGACCATATAATGAAATGCGTCAGCGATAAGATGCCATGTAAAAGAAATATATATATCATGTGTAATATGTTTTTTTGTGGGATCCCTCTGCACTAAAAAGTGTAGTTGAAAAAAAGGTATGCTGGTACATACCCCAGAATGTATGCCAAAAGAACATACCACAAACCGCATACCGCATACCACAAACTTCATAGGAAGGGGGCAGCAGTTACTTTGAACAGTGACCAAGACGCAACTTCACCAGAGGGATGGTTTACAAATACCAAATACTTTAATCAATGGAGGAGCAACAGTATCCACTATAAATAGTTTTTTATTGTGCCAAAAATCGCATACAGAACAGCAATACTTCAACCCTTACAATAAAAGGTTCTTTCTCTTGCTTAATGAGAACCACTCACATTTCGACATTGTATGATCATGTTGAGTTTGAGAAGCACTAGTTTATTCTAAGTTTCGAAACATTGCTGTTCTGTATGGGTTTTTTATAAAGATTTGGGGGAATCTATTAAGTGTAACTTGTAATTTATTAATTTAAATTCCTGCTCATTCTGGGCTAATGAGTCCAGTGGGTGGTCCTACTCAGTGATTGACAGCTATGTATCCATACTCACAAAGGCTGTCAGTCATTGAGTGAGACCGACCACTGGACTCCTAAGCCCAAAAGGAGCAGGGATTTAAAACAGTAGTTATACTGTGTCACTGCACGGGGTGTGGGCCCACTGGGCCGTATCGCGTAGCGGGATAGCAGCTGGCCAAACAGATACAATACAATGTCTATAGTCCAGAAAGGCTAAGATGAGGCTCTGATAGTAGACAGACACCCGGCGGGGTGCGACACACCAGATGCAGCAGAGGATACAACATGACTCCAACTCTTGACGGCACAGAGGCACGGTAGCATGGGATACAGGATACAGGCAGCAGGAACAGGTAACACTGGGAACTGGAAAACACTAGGAGACCATTTGCAAAGACAAACTTTAGGTAACACAACAACGCTCAGGCAATGGTCAAGAGCCCCTTTTATAGTCCAGCAGCATTCTGGGCTAATTGCAGATATTCGATACACAGTGCGCGCACTGGCCCTTCAAGGCCATGCACGCACGGGTGCGCGCGCCCTGCAGGAGACAGTTTCTGACTCAGAAAGTGAGTGGCGGCGTCTCTCAGGCGGAAGATGCCGCCGAGAACTCACATGTCTATGGCCGCGGCCGTCAGAGGGTTAGTCAGAAGGACGGTCCGCTGCAATAGACATTACATACTGGTTCTTTCTGCACAAATCTACACTCCTGAACATTGAAATTGCAACACCAAGAAGGAAAAGGTTTGGAATTGTGGAAATCACAGGATTGATACAGGTTAATGATATGGAAATGATATAAGAATGCAAACAAAATATTCTAAACATATTGATTTATTTAGTATGAGAGCCACAAACAGAAATACACGCACATACACGCCTTGGCATGCTATAAATGAGGTTATTAATGGTTGTCTTGAGGAATGTTATGCCACGCTGAATGCACGTGGACACACAAATCATCAAGATTGGCTGCTGGCAACTACCCTTTTCAATTGCCGACCAATGACGTCTCAGATGTGCTCGATGGGAGACAAGTCCGGAGATTCTGCAGGCCATAGTAGCACGTTTATGCCAAGCAGGCTGCTCACAGTAGAAATCAATGTAACGCCGAGCTGTTACTGTACCTGAAATGACGACTAGAGGGGTCAGGCTACCGTACATTATCCATCCCATACCATAATCCCAGGAGTAGGACTGGTGTCATGTTCCCTTGTGAAGGCCTCTTCATTGCGTTGCCCACGTGGTCTCCAGACCAATCTCCGGCTATCATTGTGTCCGAGACAAAAGCGGGACTCATCGCTGAAGAGGATAGACCTCCATTCCAGCCTCCATTGCTGTCTTGCTGTGTATCATGATAGCCTTTGAGAGCGGTGGCATGTGGTCAATGGAACACCTGTAGCTGGACTTCTGGATCGTAGCCCAATGTCGTGCAAACGCCTTCTGATGGTTTGTGCCGACACTGGTTGCCGCCCGAGGCTTGGGATGTGATGTCCAATTTAATTTGCAGTACAGAATGGATAACTATGTGCCATTTTTCAAAAAAGACGATCCCTACATGCAGAGGTTCGCCTCCGGAACACGTAACGTTAAACAATGCTGACATCTAGGCCTAGGAGCGTAGCGATCTGCCAGGCGGATAAACCAAGGTCTCTTATTTCAAGGTCCTCTCAGTTTGCAACAAGTGGCGATAACTGGCATGTCAACGAACAGGAGGCATCGCACAATCATCCCACACCACTTGATCTGATTTTTGAGGTTTCATGTGGCTAAAAACTTAGCTGTCAATCTGACTTTTATGCCCCTCCACATGCCACAGATTGGAGCTAGGTGCTTAAAAATGTGATAGTTTGCAGATCCTAGCGACACCTGCTACTTCCTCGATTTGCATAACCCTATGGCTTGCCCTTCTTGCAATTTCAATGTTGAGGAGTGTTTAATCAATAAATAATAATATTCAATCTGCTCAGCTCCTCCTCCTCTATAACATTCTACCCTGCAGCTAGCACAGCATTGTCAATGTGACAGATTCGTTTTATGGTTTCTTTTTTTTAATATATATTAAAGGGTAACTAAACTTTCAGAAAACTTCTGACATGTCATAGTGAAATGTCAGACGTTTTGATCGGTGGGCGTCTGTGCACTGTGACCCCCACCGATCGCTAAAATGAAGTGGCAGTGCGCTGTGCCTCTTCATTTCTGATTGGTCTTTCCGGCCGTCAAAAAATCGGTCGTGTGAATAGCCCCATTAGGGGTCTATTATTCCTAATGCAGAGTGAATGAGGCCTAAAAGTGACAGATGTTTCCTAACAAACTACACAGCTTTTTACCATTGAAAACAATGGGAGGCTGTTTGCAGGTATTTTCAAAAATGGATTTCGGAGCGTAATACGAGCATCATGACGAGCTTCGAAATGTGCAGGCATATAAGTGGTGTGAACATGCTCTTTTAGTCTGGAGTGCAAAGTCTAGTCTTATATGTGAAGACAAATAGGTGAGACTAATTAGGCAATCAAGGCAAGAAATATCAAAAGGCAAGAAATATTAAAAGGCATGAATCAAGAGAAGCTAAACAATACATTCAGCAGCAGTATTGTTCAACATCCCTGATAACGCAATGAGAAGAGCTACTGTCTGGGAAAAAGGAGTTTCTGGGTTCAAATCCTGACACGATGTGGTGTACCTGAGAGCTGATTGACATGGGTCCTGGAGGTCTGTTCTTCACCGATCAATCTTTCATAGCCTATCCTAAAGATAACTGTTATTGTTCTGAATAACCCCTTTAAATGCTATAAAATATATAGATTTACTGTGGAGTATTTTGAAAAGAACGTCAAATAAAAAGATTGGGGTATATTTACTAATACTGGGGCAACAGTATTAATTTTTGTATACAGTGTGTACTACCATGCCATGTTAACAGCGTCGGACTGGGGTTACTTGGGACCACCAGAGGATATGATTCTGAGGGCCCATCTACCATCTATATAGATCATGTACATGTCCACTTTTCATTTCTTCATAATCCTTGTTGTTATCAATGAACACACATGACATATCATCAATAAGGTCTAATAAGTAATTTGTGAATAATCCCATAAGAAATATTCCCTAGTGTCAAGTGAGTGGCTCCTAATGGGGTTGACTTCTGATGGACCTGGCTGGCTTATTATTGTGTTGAGCCTAGACCCACCGGAGGATCCTTTGGTTTCTGGGGGGGCCAGTCCGACCCTGCATGTTGATGAATATGGCATTCACAAACTGCTCATTAATGTCCTTTTATTCATTCATAACAAAATAATAATACTTTATTCTGTTATGAATTAATAAAAGAAGATTAATAAGAAAAGATTGTCAGGATTTCCTTTTATTACTTTATGGGAACTGCCTTTCCATGTGCACCACACGTAACAGATTGCTGAACCTACCTGCATCTTCAATATTGCTGAATATGACACAGCTATTGTTCCCTGCCCTATAACAGGATCTTCTTCCCTGTCGCAGCTCACCACCACTATTCTTTTCACATCTTTTTGCCAATTTGGATTAGTACACAAGTGGAAGGTACTTCTACACCAATAAAGAACACCCAGATAAATGCCCACCTACACTCTGAGAGGTAGCTTTTTCTTAGGGTTTAATTTCTTCGGAGGGCAGTGCCTGGCAGGAAAGGGCTATCTAAATGTGACAGGACAAGCAATTAAAAAGCAGGATAAATAAGTGGAGAGATGCTTTATACATTTTGTAAACATCAAACATCACAGACTTACTATAACAAATGTGTAACATATCTATTGTCTTGTTTTTTAGAATAATGGAATTACTAGTACTAAGAACATGTCCACTCTGCAGGTCTCACTTTATAATTGCTTTTTCTGTCCACCTAACGTAAAGTTCACATTTTCCCAGTAGAGTTACATATCTACTCCACTACTTGTTTACTGGCACGCTGTCTCCCCAGTGTTTTTAATGACACCTTTAACTTCTTAAACCTGACACTATGTCTGGGTAATTGGTACTTGCCTTGCTTAAACTGCAGCTACTACAGTTGCACACAAAAGTCTTTAGAAAATAACTTGGAGACAAAGAATTCCTCCTCCACAGCTATTTGTACACTGTGCAGCAGCTATAACAAATAATAATCATCAATTCATTATGGGAATTTGCAGTCATATATTTTGCTGAGAGGTTATATATACACTTTGCCCTGTAACACTGTAGCCCAGGTTCACAATAACAAAGCTGTACATACCGTTGAACTATGCAAAATTAGCTTGTGAATAAACTACTTAATGTCTAATTTTAGTTATTTGATCTTGGTGTGACTAGCCGGAAATTGCCAAGTAAATGCATTTTGACAAAATTAGGCTTCGTTCACATCTGCGTCAGGGCTCCGTTCAGGGGTTTGGAGCTTTCCGGCAGAATGAAACCCTGACTGGTACAAACAAGAACCATAGGTGTCAGTTTGGATCACCATTGATTTCAATGGTGACGGATCCGGTGCAAATGGTTTCCGTTTGTTTCAGTCAGGGTTCTGTTCATGGGTTCCCCTGACTGAAAGCTCAGACGGAACCCCTGAACGGTGCCCTGACGCAGATGTGAACGAAGCCTAAATCTGGAAAATTCTATTGGACATTAACATATTAGATGGATTAAACGGAAAATGAAACATATTACAGTAAAGATAGAATCTAAACAGTCTTGTTGGTTGGAGTCGGTAGACGCTGTGATAAGTAAAAGAGCAATCATATAAAACTAGTATTTTTATTCAAAAATCCTGTGGCTGCTAATTTAGTTTCTTTCATTAATTTGTTATTATTCTGCTTTTGGATTTTCTAGTGCTGGAATAAAAGTAGCTATTAAGTCAGTTGCTCTTTTAGGGACATTTTCTCTGTTCATACAAAATTATATATAATAAATCCCACTTTACAAGAGGCAAAATAAAATTTTACAGAGGTTGTTTGCATATGGCTCTCATGTTAAGGTGTTAATATTCAATAGCCCTGCTGCTTAATACATATTTAGAAAGCCCATTTATATGGCATTCCTCATGTGTCATGGTAATTGCACTAACAGTATTTTATAACATCTAAGATTTTGTTCAAGAGCAATGAAGCAGCACTCAAAAAATGGAGGCATTTTCATTTTCTTGGTCTATTTTTAAGATTGTGTTCACATGTTGTGGTAGTGGCACAGAACAATTTTAATGCCAAAATCACTGATGCCTATTGGTTTATTGCCCCACTTCCAGATAACCAGTAGTTTAGTACCCGAGTTCTTTATCTTTAGTGGTTTAACACACCATTTTCAGGTGGTTTCAAATGTAGTGCCTGTCACATTGAGTATGTCTTGACGGTATGGCAGCTGGCCAACAGGACACGGGTCACAGTCTATAGTTCGTATAGGGTACCTGTGGTAGCTCGGCTGGGACTAGGCAGCAGGCAGGCGCCAGGCGTGGTGTAGCAGGACAGGCGTGGTACACAGCACAGCACGACTTCAGCTCAACACGGCACTTGACCATAATAGCACGGGATACAGGTTACAGGTAGCAGAAACGGTAAACACCGGGAACTGTAAAACACTTAGGAGACCATTTGCATAGACAGACTAGGATAACGACAACAAGGCTCAGTCAAAGCAGGAACGGCTGGGCCCCTCTTATATTCCAGGGTGCTCATGGGCTAATTTTGTACTTGAATTCAGGTGCGCGCGTTGGCCCTTTAAGAGCAGGCACAAGCACCTACGGGATCCGGCCAAGATAAGCAGAAGTGAGCGCTGGAATCTCCTGAGGAGGAGATGGGGACCAGCACTCACAGATCCATGGCTGCGGGCGTCAGAAGGTGAGTGGGACTGACGGCCCGCGGCCATGGGCATGACAGTGCCCTAATAGTAAGAAAGTGTTAGTTAAGTGCCCCACTCCCTGCAGATAAGTTTGGTGTTCCAATTGTTGGATTTTAGGTATGTAGTTCTCTGTTTCCAAGCAGGCAAAACTCTGAATGCTCCAGTTCCCGTGTTTTAGTGTATTAGTGCTTCTCCCTCATCCATGGTAACTTAGTGCCCAACAATTCCCTAATATCCAGGTCCCGCCACTACACTTTCTAAGCAGTGGAAGCAGCTAAGTCAGTCTACTGGCTCTTTAACTCATTTTTGCTGCATGTTATTTTGTGGTAGTAGCTCCTGAGCTACTGAATCTCCTTATGGATATTAAGCTGGTGCAGGGAGTCTTACAGGCAGAATGAATAGTAAATATGTACACAATGTCTTTAAGAAAAGTAAAAATTTTTGAAAACTATGTCCATACTTGTGTAACAAAGTACGGTAATGATACAAACAGGTGTGCACACGCATAGGTAACCTAACTGAAATACACCCCCTGGTGCCCACAGTTACCAATCAGCAGTTCATTGAAAGGAGGACAAGTGTCAAACAGCAGTGTATATGGGTATCTACTGTGGCATGATCATTTTCTCATTACAGAAATAGGACCTTGATCTTATAGGGAAGCAGGAGGTGGCTGTCATACATACAGGTGTGGCTCCGCCAGAATGCACACTTGAGACTGTTGACCAAGAATGCCGCCCTAGAGGTAGGTGATTTTATACCTTTTTTTTTTTTCCTCTATCTTAACTAAACTATTGCAGTTTAGATGAAACAGCCATGTAATAATCTTCCTTTAAATCAATAAATGCTCTTTATATCTCTACTCTGGAGCAGTCAGAGAAATGTGAGAGCAATGAATATTTTTACAGTACATAGAGCAGTTATCCTACAATATGCTTTTCTTCAGAGCACATACTTCATCGTAAAAAACAATATCACACTGTGGCAGAGAGGTTACAGGGTATGAAAAACATCATCAGACAAATTTCTGAATTGGCCTTTGATATATTTGTATAGTAATTAGTCACCCCATTAAGTAATTAAGTGTATTTTCTCCAAAAGAAACCTTCTTATTATTGCTAGTCTTCCTGAGTACTGCCATCCACCCATTCCCTTAATTACTTTTGCTTCCTGTCTCTGAATCATCTCCAGTTCAGCTACTGGTATATCTTTCTTAGAGACTGCCCAAAACTGTACACAGTGTTCCATGTGTGTAAGGTTAAAGGGTTAAGCTCGTCTTGTGCCTCTAGGCCCAATTTGATGTATCCCAGAATTTTGCTTGATCTTTATCATGGGGACATCAGCTGCACCATATACATTTGCCTTCCTCTGGGCACATTGGGCACATGAAGGATGACAGTTGGGTCTCACTTGTATATGTTCACTTGTTCACTGTTTTTTTTTAATGTGAATGCACCCACATCACATTGCTTTATGGCCACCCTTGATTAAATCAAACGCCCGCTTGTCAACTTCCATGAATGAACTTTTGCATTCATTTTGACTTCTCCCTCACCTGAGAAATATCTGTACTGGATACAGCATGTAACACGTAAAAATCCTCCATGCAAACTGCAACATACAGTAAGTGAAAAATCTGTTCACCAGAAGTTTATGGATTTGGTTTCTATGGCTAGCCAGCTGTACACAGGTTTGGCAATGAAATGTTCAAATGTCCACTGGAGAGGCATTAAGCACAGTGCCATTAGACCCTTAAGCAGTGGAAACCTATTCTCTGAAGTGGTGAATCATCCTTCGTAATCTGGCAGGCAATAGATGAATCTGTGTTTGGCAGATACCAGAAGCTTACTATAGGCATGTTCTAGTCAACTAGCGGAACTTCCATAAGGGGCAATCTATTGGAAAACTAGAGGAATACTAATTCTGTTTTCAATAGTTTTTTATTAAACAGTTTTGTAAAATAATAATATAGTAATAACACAGACTCGCAGAGTCTCAACTTTTGCATTTCAGTAATACAATTAAACAAAGTATTAGACCAACATGGCCTCCAATAAATCTCACATTATATATCTGTCATGATGTCAACACTCCTGCCAAATATATAGTATATAAATGTATTCATTGCTAACATGGGTAACTATCCTTGACATCACATTACTTTATAGAGTACCTTAACATGGCCTCTATGGAAGAAAGATAAGAGAGAGAAAAAGAAAAAAAAAACAAAACAAAACACACACAATAATCAAAAGGAGGATAAGGAGGGGGGGAAGGAAAGGTGTAGGGTAGAAGGGTTTCATAACCATCTCTATGTATTCACGAAGATGTGTAATTCCTCCATGGGTCCCAAATGGCATCAAATTTGTCTAAAGTACCAGCCAGCAGATGTGTTAGGCGGTCATTAACCATTATCCATGAGATCTTAGCGATCAACATATCCATAGACAACGTGGGTGTTCGCCAAGCCCTAGCAATAGTTATTTTAGCTGCCAGAAACACATATCGGAGAAATTTACGTGCGGGGGCCCGAACCTCCGGAATAGGACCGCATAGCAGTGCCGTAATCACATCCTTGGGGGGTTTGACTTGGATCACTGTGTTAATAAGCTGGTATACCTGGTTCCAAAAGGTGGCAACCATTGGGCACTCCCATAGAATATGCATTAGCGTGCCCTCCGCGCCACATTGTCTAAAGCAGTGCATATCCACCGATGGGTTAAATCGAGCTATACGAGTAGGTACCATATACCATCTCATTAATACCTTATAACCCGCTTCCACCAAGGATGTATTGATAGTTTCGAGGTCGTACATGCCATCTCCCGCCACTGCTCCAATTCCACCCCCGTACCTAAATCGTGTTCCCATCGAGTCATGTAAGGGAGTTTACCTTCCGGAGTAACCAGATCGGAATATATCGTGGATATTTTACGTCGTAGGCCAGAAAGCCAGCACAGCCGTTCAAAAGTGGTCAATGTACTGATGTCCCCCCGCCTGGATTTCCAGTCCAACAGGAAATGGTGTATCTGGATGTATCTAAAATGCTCCGATGGGGGCATCGAGTGTGAGTCCTTAAAGTAATCCAAAGTTCTAATGTCCCCCCCTATAAAGAAGTCCTTAATCCTGTAAAACCCCTTATTGAGCCACCACCGGAATTCCATTCTACGCAGACCCGGAGGAAAGGCAGAATTACCCGTGATAGTCATGAGCGGATTATGGGGTGATTTAATATGAAATCTCTTTCTAAGCGAGTCCCACAGCTGTAACATCTGAGAAAGCACAGGGGAGAGAACCGGAGGCCTGTCCGAGGACTCCATCCACAGTAACGTTTCCAGCGGGAAACTGGTACATGCGGCCGTTTCAATTTGCGTCCACTGGGGGCAGTATGGTCTCGCATACATATCTGTAAATTGCGCCAGACGTGCTGCATGGTAGTAATGTTGGATATTGGGAACCCCCAGACCCCCCGCAGTTTTAGGGGTAAATAAAGTTTGTCTCTGTATTCTCGGTCTTTTAGAACCCCAAATAAATGACATAATGAGCCCTTGGATTTGTCTAAGCGCCTTCTGAGGGACCACAATAGGGAGCGTGCGAAAATAATATAGCAATCTGGGCAAGATCGTAATTTTGATGGAGGCAATACGACCAAACCATGAGAGATTAAGAGGGGACCATCTAGTGAGATCTGTAGCTATTTGTTGAAAAAGTGGAGGGAAGTTGTCCTTGTAGAGGGACTCTATGGTTGGCGTCAATTTGATACCTAAATACGTCAATCTACGTGCATCCCAATGAAAATCAAAGTTAAGTTTTAGGAGCTTCACTACCCCGATTGGCAATGTAAGATTCATTGCCACCGACTTGGAGTGGTTGACCTTAAGCCCAGACAGCTTGCCAAACTGATCAAGAATATGAAAGAGATTCGGCAAGGATGTAAGAGGTGTCGATATGAAAAGCAGAATGTCGTCCGCAAACAAGGCACATTTATGTTCTACTCCTCCCACCTTCACCCCCCTAATGTCGGGAGAATTTCGTATGAGATTGGCCAACGGCTCAATAGCCAGCGCAAACAGGGAAGGCGATAGCGGGCACCCCTGTCGCGTTCCTCTGCATATTGGAAAGGCTCCCGACATAAATCCCCTAGAATTTATTTTTGCTGTAGGAAGACAATATAAGATCTTAAGAATAGACAAAAAGCCCACACCGAAGCCCATTCTTTCAAGGACATAAAACAAATAGTCCCAGGATAGCGAGTCAAAGGCTTTCTGAAGGTCAAGGCTTAATAGCATACTTTGACGTCCGAAAGTACCATCCCACCCCGAACGAACAGCTGAGATAATGTCCACAGCCCGTCTCGTCTTGTCCTCCGCCTGGCGGAGGGGTATAAATCCCGCCTGGTCCTTATGTATATATGTGGCGAGGAAGGAATTCAATCTAACCGCCAGAATTTTTGTCATAATCTTAAGATCCACATCGAGAAGGGATATGAAAGTACGATGGAGCAGAGGAGGTAGAGAAATGCGTTTCCTGTAGAAATAGTATATCAACATGAGAGGATTTATAATACAAGAAAGCTTTTCGACGCTTGATCGGGGAATTAAGGCCCTGCACATTATGTGTGAGTAAACTATAGGTCTTAGCAGATTCCAGGGCCGCCATCATAGAGCAGGAGGTAGAACCATGTGCTGATTGGGATCCAGCCATAGAGACAAAGGTCAGAAATAGGAAAGAAGGGAAAGGGAAGGGAGTAAAAGACAGAACAAAAATAGGACAGACACAAAGTATCAATAGTACCGAACATAGTCTACCGACTAGGCAGTCAAGAAAAGACTGCGAAAAGGGGGGCAGCAGACCGTCGTGAAGGCACAGCCTTTCCGAAAATATATATCCAGACATTCAACCCCTTAACCTATATCATCCCTGAGCATAATAGGCATTCACATGTTAAATATAAGGTAAAGCAAACTTCAAATTTTTAAACAAACATATCTGTAGCCGGGATACCAACTCACTGCAACCTTGACACATCAAGAACCTTCCTCGCCTTTTCCGGGCCAGCTTATAAACAAACTTTCATTACTATAAGTGGGAATCCAAAGAAACAAAAGAAAATCCCCTCATCCACCCCAACGTATGGATCCCCGGCTCCCAGTCCGCTGAGAACTGCAACTGGCGGTATCCGGCTGAAACTCAGCATCAGTGTTATTTGAAGACATCTCCGGCCGATATGAAGAATAAAGAAAAAGAAAGAAAAAGAAACTAACTGCTTCTATATTCGACCTCCTATCCGTCATGGCGGATTCAATTGTTGCCGACGAGAGTCCACACTCTGTTCTCGAGGTACCTCTGGACGGCCTCCTTGGGTGCGCCATATTGGTGACAACGGGGGATCCTGTATGGGGAGTCGGGAGGAGCTAGACTTATCCTGGGATGGTAGAATATGTAAGTCCCTCAGCAGATCCTCTCCTTCCTGTAGCGTAGAGAAGCCATATTGCCTATTATTGCGCATGAAAAGGAGACGAAATGGGAATGCCCACCGGTATGGGATAGCATGGTGTTTGAGGGTCTGCAGGATAGGACGAAGCATCCGCCTTTTTTGAATGGTTTGGGGAGCCAGATCAGCAAATATCTGCACCACTGTATTACAAATGGTGATCACCGGAAGCTTCCTAGCTCTTTCCATCACTTTCTCCTTAATCGAATAATAGTGGAGTTTCACTATAATATCTCTGGGAAGCCCATCCCTCCTCATGGCCGTCAATGCTCTATGGGCCCGGTCAATTTCCATATGTGATTCCGATATATCAGGTATCAAGGTAGTGAGTAGCATACGAACCACCGCCGGTACCTCCGTCTGAGATTCCGGGACCCCTCTGATCCTGAAATTATAGCGTCGGGATCTGTTTTCCAGGTCCTCAATTCTGGTGTTCGCCTCCTCCAATTGCTCCTGCAGGTCCTCCATAAATCTGGTATTCTGGTTAACTCTTGCAGTTATAGAGGTCATTTTGGTTTCAATAGCCTGCATATGAGCCCCCACTTTGTGTAAATCTTGGTGTACAGCGGCTATCTTGGAGCTTATTTCCCCCATCTGAGCTTGCATAGCTCTCGATATGCAGGAAAAGATGGCATCCTCTGTCAATCCGGAAGTAATGGCCGGCGGTATGGGCGAGTGCTGTGACACGTGAACGGGCGCTGGCTGCGGCAGTCCCAGGTCTGGGATCGGGCCCTCTCCTTGTAAATCCTCCTGTGCCTGCGATAGTGATGTACTACCATGCTCCCGCAGGAGCACAGGATAATCCTGTGATAACACCGATGTGCTGGGCTCTATCTGTGTCACCTGCTGCTGCTGCAGCAGGCCTTGCTCCGCCATGTTCGGCGCCGCCATCAGCATGTCTGCCACGGACCTCTGAGCCTGGGTTTGCTTACCCCGTCTTCCGCTCCCTCTGGCCATAGATGGATGCCCGGGCCTCTAAGGTACTTCTCCTTTCTTTTATGGGTCTCGATGTCTGCTGTTAGCGATATATATGCTGGGATGCCTTCCCGAGGTGCGGAGCCTGGTTAGAACGCGTCCACCATGTTCAGCTGCGCGCATGCGCCCCAGGAATACTAATTCTGTATTAATGCACATGGTTTTGGAGTAATATATTCAACAAACCAAATGGATAATCACATCTATATGGATGTCCACATACTTTTGACCATGTCATATATAAACATTCCCAAGTAAAAAGTAGATAATATAGGCTGGTCCACATATTGCCTATTTCTACTAAGCCACCAAAAGTTAAATTTTTCTTAAATGGACACTAACTTTTCAAACAACTTATGCTAATCTAGTAGGTAACCTGATATGTATCAACTTTGTATTTTACATACTATTAAAATGTAGTTGTTTTATCCATGCAAATCCTGTGTGAAGTTACTGCCACTAGGTGTCTCCTTCCTGTAATTGGCTGTTCACCCCCTGTTGTCAAGCAAAGTCTGTCCCAGGTTACAGAGCAGAATTGACGGACTGCAGAAGGTGGGGTTGTGTCTCTTCACTACCAACCTTACAAGTATATGGAAAAGGGAGGGGGAGCAGGAGGTGGGAGCAGAGAGAGAGTGAGTCAGCAACATACATGCATGCAAGTCTATGGAGGTGGGAGGGGTGAGCAGGGGGATGTAGCAGAAGCAGAGTGTAATGTCCGTAGTCGCTGACCACGAACTCCATCCATCCAGTCGACGCACTTCTCTCCAGAGATGTTTGCACATACGGCCGTCCTGTTCTACAGTGACCACCAGGGTGCGCTCGCGAGCTCAGTCCAGACTCAAGAAGCCAGAGCGCACGCATGTGGGAGATTGGGCTGATTGCTCCCTGAGCACCCTGGGCTATAAGAAGGTCTCAGCCCCTTCCTCAAACGCCTGAGCGTTGTTCACGTATTCCAAGTTTGTCTTGCTAATGGTCCCCTAGTGTTTCCTGCTCCCAGTGTTCCCTGTTCCTGTATCCTGTATCCTGATCTAGTGCCATGCTGAGCTGTGGCCATGCTGTGCTGTATACCACGCCTGTCCTGCTTCTCCACGCCTGACATCTACCTGCTGCCTAGTCCCAGCCAAGCCTGCCTTGCTACTGTCCGAGCTGCCACATGTGCCCTATATGAACTATAGACTCTGACCTGCGCCCTGTTGGCCAGCTGCCATACCGCCAAGGCGGTACGGTCCAGTGGGTCTACAAACCCTACGTGACACAGAGTGGGAAATACACAGGAGGCTGGTAAGATTTCTATGTCACCCCAGTGCTGGATTCTCAGCTATACTGGTCTGTACTGCTGTATAATCTCCTCTATGCTGCTGCAGCTTCTATATGTATATGTGATAGCCACATACAAGGCATATAATGGCCACAAATAGTGTTATTCCTCATGTACGCACATATTACAGTTTATTCTGAAAAGTCACCTGAAAACGTAGGTGCGCTTTAAATGTAATTAAAATTGCATGGGAAGTTGCAACATAATGGAAGCTAGTGAAGAAAATCCCCAAGGCTTCTCCTTGCATGAGTGCAGGAACCGTACTTTGTGTTTTTAGGTCATATCCCTTATTATATAGTAGCTAGCACAAGTTCATTTTGCTGTTTGATCTCACAGATGAAGAGAATAAAACACTATGAAATTGCACATTTCTATATCCACCACACATAAATAGGTTATTAGTCTAGTGGCATATAAATTATTTATCATTTTACTAGCTGAACTGTTCATATTTTGTGTTCCAGAGTTTTATTCTCCTTCAAGCTCGGGAATTGACTTTTACTACACATGTACATGCATTTATATGATGGTTTTCTGGTTGTCTTTTTGTGTACATTAATTCATTTCTAAATAGCGTTTGAACTTTTCATATAATTTTAGACACCAAAGGGATAAGTAAGTAACTCATATGCTTTTGTATGTATTACAGACGCAGGTAAATTCAATAAAACATTGATAGCTACAATTATATTTAGTCCTTGACATCCTGTCATTACAATGTATGGTAGCTATAGTACTTTATTTTCTGTGCCACACAAGTAAATTTTCCGTTAAAATAACTATATTCGTTACTATTGCTCAATTGCTTTTTAATGTCGGAGAGAAATCTAAACACAATATAATGATAGGCCTGAAGCTTTTCATTAAACTGTACTTTATTCTAGGCTTTTTTTAAAGGTCAGGTAAAATACTTGTACTTAGGAAAATTGTATTTTTTAAAACTGCTATTCACTGTATCTTATTTGCCTAGTTCCAAAAATAAACTCATGGCTGGAAACGGAAGGAAACAAAAGGCTCTTTTCCTAGTATATGTTCTGTAACCTATATAGTGCTAAACATAGTCTTAGTTCAAGAAGGCAATTGAGTTGATTCCAGTTCTCCTTCTGAGTTAAGCAATACAGAAAAGGATCAGTTACTCTATTGGGCTGTGATTACAATCTATAGTTATTTCCCAAGAAAATGACTTTTTACATCAGTAATGTAGCTTAATGCAAACCCCACCAGCATGTGTAATTTTTCGTGTGTGGCAGAGGCGGGGGGGGGGCGGCCCCGGGCCCACTGAGATGGTGCGGCCCAGGGCCTTTCCCCCAGTGGTGGTGTATCCTGGTCTGATGCCTTGCTCCAGCATTCAATGTGCAGTCCCAGCTCCAGCTGTGAGCGGCTCGATGCAGACAGGCGTGATGTAGTGATATCATGGCGCCCGTCTGCACAGAGCCACACAATGCACAGAGCGGAGAAGCAGAGGGATCTCTGTGACTCGTCGTGGGAACGGGGATAGGTAAATTGATATATTTTTTTATTAGGCACTATGGGGCATTAAACTGTGTAGTGGCAGCTCCGGGGGCATGGGGGGATGCAATAGGGAAGTATACTGTTTGGGGGCAGCTTTGAAAGCATACTTTATGGGGCAGCTATGGGGGCATTATATGGTATGAGGGCAGCCATGGGGGCATTATAATGTATGGGGCAGCTAAGGGGGCATTATACTGTATGGGGCAGCTATGGGGGCATTATACTGTATGGGGATGCTATGGGGGCATTATACTGTATGGGGCAGTTATGGGGGCATTATACTGTATGGGGCAGCTATGGGGGCATTATACTGTATGGGGCAGTTATGGGGGCATTATACTGTATGGGGCAGCTATGGGGGGCATTATACTGTATGAGGGCAGCTATGGGGGCATTCTAATGTATGGCGTAGATAAGGGGGCATTATACTGTATTGGGCAGCTATGGGGGCATTAGGCTGTGTTCACACAGAGTTTTTTGCAGGAGGAAAATTCCTCCTGCAAAAACTGCTCCAGTAGGTTTTTGCACAGTGGTTTGACAAAAACTCGTCAAAACACTCGTCGAGGTTTTTTTTTCCTCTTTCTGACTCATTGAAATGGGGTTTTGGAGGCGGAAACCGCCTCAAGATGGGTCATGTTGCTTCTTTTTACCACGACGAGTTTTTTTTACTCGTGGAAAAAAAACTCGTCTGCCTCTTATTGAAATCAATGGGAGGCATTTTCGGGCGGTTTTTGAGGAGTTTTTGGGCGCGGTTTCTGCCCCAAAAAACTCGTCAAAAAACTCTGTGTGAACAGGGCCTTTTACTGTATGGGGCAGCTATGGGGGAATTATACTGTATGTGAGAAGCTATGGGGATTTATACTGTATGGGGCAGCTATGGGGGCATTATACTGTATAGGGCAGCTATGGGGGCATTATACCATATGGGGCAGCTGTGGAGGCATTATACAGTATGGGTCAGCTTTAGCGGCATTATACTGTGTGGGCCGCTATGGGGCATTATACTGTATGTGGAAAGTTATGGGGCATTATACTGTGTGGGGTCATTATATGGTGGTGGAGACACTATGAGGGCATTATACTCTATATGGGCAGCTATGGGGGTATTATACTGTATGTGGGCAGCTATGAAACGTTACACTGTATGTGGGCAGCTATGGGGCAGTATGCTGTGTGGGGACAGCTAAAGGGGCATTATAATGTGTGGAGGGAAGTTAACGGGGCATTTTCTGTGTGGGGAGGCACTATAGGGGTATTATACTGTGTGGGGCAGCTATAAGGGCATTATACAGTGTGGGGGCCACTAAGGGGTCATTATGCTGTGTGTGGTCCACTAAGAAGTCATTATACTATGTGGGGGGTATTAAGGGGTCATTATAGTATGTGAGGACAGCTATGGGAGCATTATTCTGTGTGTACGCAGCTATAGGGGCATTATACTATGTGGAGCACACTAAGGGGTCATTATACTGTGTGGGAGCCACTAACTGGTCATTATACTATGTGGGAGGCACTAAGGGGGTCATTATAGTTTGTGGGGGAAGCTAGAGGAGCATTATTCTGTGTGGGGGCAGCTATATGGGCATTCAACTATGTGGAGAACACTAAGGGGTCATTATACTGTGTGGGATGCCCACTGGGTTGGGGCCCACTCAGATGTGTTTCGCCCCCCTGTGCTAAACCCCTAGGTATGCCTCTGGCCAGAGGGGTATTTGAGCCCCCTTTGAACACCCAAGTGGTTCTGAAACCTCTTCATGGAGGAAAGCTATGCCATTGTTTTAACACCATCATTTCCAGAGTGATTACCCTATAGGAAATCTATATAATACTTCCTACATGGTGGTATTTCACAAAAGATTTTGATAATCTGACATTAAAGCAAAAAAAAAAAGAGAAAAAAATGAAATGACCTGTTGCAAACTCCATGAAAAATTGCTAAAAATTTGACTCTGCTAAAAGCAACAGCAGGAAACCACCATTAGAATATATATAAATATACACCATTCAGTACTAAAATATTGTGTAGGTCCCACTCATAAACCATGGAGTCATGGTCCCTGCATGACCTCTGAAGATGTCCTGTGGTGTCTAGCACCAAGTTGTTGGCAGCAGATCTATTAAGTCCTGTAAGTTGAGAGGTGAGGCCTTCATGGATCCAGCACATCCCAAAGATTCTTGATCGGATTGAAATCTCGAAAATTTGGAGGCCAAGTTTAAACACTTTGTCATATTCCTCAGACCATTCCTGAACAATTTTTGCAGTGTGGCAGGGCGCATTATCCTGTTGAAAGAGGCCACTGCCATTACGGAAAGGGGTGAACTTGTTCTGCAACAATGTTCAGGTATGTGTTACATGTCAAAGTAATATCTCCATGAATACCAGAACCCGAGGTTTCCTAGCAGTACATTGCCCAGATCATCACACTGCCTCCGCCTGCCTTGCCCCGGGTAAGGGAAGCATCCGCCATCCAAATAATGAGGAGAAAATGTGATTCATCAGACCAGGTCCCATTCTTCTATTGCTCCATGGTCCATATCTGATGCTCTAGGAGCGCAGGAATTTTCACCGGTCTGCAGCTATGCAGCCCCATACAAAGTAAGTTGTGATGCACTGTTTGTTCTAACACCTTCCTTAACTTTTTCAGTAATTTGTGCTACATTATGTCATCTATGGGATTGATCAGATGGGTTAGTTTTTGCTCACCCTGCACATCAATGAGCTTTTGGCGTCCATGACCCTGTCGCCTGTTCACCGGATGTCCTTCCTTGGAACACTTTTGGTAGATTCTAATCCCTGCATACTGGGATCCCCACAAAACCTGCCATTTTGGAGATGCTCTTACCCAGTCTTCTAGCAATCACAATTTGTCCCTTGTCAAAGTCGCTCAGATCCTTATGCTTGCCCATTTTTCCTTCTTCCACATTATCTTCAAGAACTGACTGTTCACTTGCTGCCTGATATATCCAACCCCTAGAGAGGTGCCATTATAAAGATACAATGAATGTTATTTACATCACCTGTCAGTAGTGACCATGGTTAGTAGTATTGATAAAAAATAAGAACATTTTATTATTGCGTATTTTTATCATCATCATCATCATCATCATCCTCCTCCTCATCATCAATATCATCATCCATGTTTTCTACAAGGTTAAAAGCATTATACAAATACAAGTAAAATTGTCAATGCACTAGCAGTTTCATGCATAACAGTAAGGCCCCATGCACACGAACGTAAAAACGCGCGTAATTACGAGCCCATAGACTTCTAATGGCCACGGTTACCTCCTCGTATGCTTACGGGAAGGTGCCCATGCCGTTGAAAAAGATAGAACATGTCCTATTTCAGGTCGTAATTACGGCACGGGCAGGCCCATAGAAGTCTATGGGGCTCCTGTAATAACGGGTGACTACGTGTGTGCACCCGTAATTACGAGGGCGTTGCTAGGCGACGTCAGTTGATAGTCACTGACAAGGGTGTTGAAAGAGTTAAACGATCGGCAGTAACTCTTACAGCACCCTGGAAAGTGACGTCCGATCACAATATAGATCAACGTGTAAAAAAAATAGAAGTTCATACTTACCCAGAACTCTCTGCTTCTTCCTCCAGTCCGGCCTCCCGGGATGACATTTCAGCCCATGTGACCGCTGCAGCCAATCACAGGCTGCAGCGGTCACATGGACTGCCGCGTCATCCAGGGAGGTCGGGCTGGACGTCGAAAGAGGGATGCGTCACCAAGACAATGGCCGGGTAAGTATGAATTTCTTTTACTTTTACTATGGAAAGGGCTGCCCCTTCTCTTTATCCTGCACTGATAGAGAGAAGGGGCTGCCGATTAGTGCAGTGCAATTTTGCAGCGAAAACGTGCCCGTAAATAAGGGTGGAATACTGGTGACACCGGACCCGTATTTAAGGGCACGGGTCTGTAAATACTGGTGCAATACGGGTCTAATACGTGTGACCAAGGACCCGTATTTACGGGATGAAAAAAATAAGTTAGTGTGCATGAGGCCTAACAAGTGACAAGCTGTGTTGGATCAGTAAGCTGCTAAGGTAGAGGTCGTGGCGGTGCTGAGATAGTGAACGAAAATATCAGCTTTATCAGCTTTATCACAAATTATATTCTCGTCTGAAGAGGTGTTTGAGGACCCCTCTTATTTGGAAGATGCCAGATTTTCCTTACCAATCACTAAGAGAATTAAAATGCAAATGGTTGGTTAGAATGGAAGATCACAGGTTATGTTGCTGCTCTATTCTATTGTACTTGTCTATGTACATGACTGTTGGGGTTAACCAAGACGTTTTGAATATATAAAATATCATTGTTATCACTGGGTTAAATCTCCTGGGCCCCGATACAAAATCTGTAACAGGGGCTTTGGGTCTCCTCAGGCACCTGGTTCTGGGTGCAACTGGTACCTCTGCACCCTCCTGTAGCTACGCACCTGCACTGAGTGCTTTTCGTTATACCATTTCTAGCTGCGTCATATTATATAATTATTATTTTACTTCAGTGTCAAGCTTTTCAAATGAAGTAGTCAATATAATGTGAAGCCGTGTTCCCTAGGCGAAGCTATTAATAATGGAATAGATTTGTAATAGGTGTGCTTCTAAGTAATAGGCTTGCTCCCAATAGCAGTTTATGACAAATGGCAAAGACAAAAAGGATAATAGCGTTAAGTTCAACATTTTCACCCATATGGTTTATAGGTTATATTCGCCTATGTCAGGTTTAGTGATAAAAAGGGCAGAAGAGTGAAGTTTTTTTCATGGCACGGTTTCAGTCCCTGAATATAACAATATACTCTGCTGAGCTGACAGCTCCTATACAGCAGGGGCTTAGAATGTTTCCATGGTTTCTTGCTGCTGTTTCGATGATTGCGGCATGTCCATCTGTTACTGTAGCAGAGAAATAGAATTACCTTCTTGTCCACAGTGCCAGACAGGCAGATTAGAAACCTTTTCACTACCGGAGAGGTCAAATACAATTCCGAAATGCAGTAACACTGGAAGTGATCGCAATACATGTAATTGTTTTTGACTGTAAAACATCAAATGAGTTTTGAGTAAAATACATAATATTAGCTCTATAAAAAATGAGAGATAAAAAGCAATAATAAAAATACTGATGATAACGATGATAATAATTAAATATCAATTCAATTTAATTCCCAGGTGTCAAGACAAACTATTCAGGGTATGTGTCTCAGGGAGTACAATAAAACAGATATATGTGGTCTTACCTTTCCTTTAATGCAGTGATGTTCCAAATTACCAGTTATATGGATTTCAATTAAAACCCAAGTAAGATGGAAAGCTAGTTTCTATCATCGCAGAATTACACTTCTCAGCTGCCTTATACCTAGAAGAACCCCTTGTAACCTCATAGGATATACATTTGGGTGAGGTCTCTTATCTGTCTGACACATCCCTGAGGGGCAAATAAACATTAGATCTCTTATTCTTGTGAGTTGGGAAAATAACACGTAAAAGCAATCATATTGGATATAGGAATATGTGACATTTACAGGGAGGTGAGTATGCCAACATAAATGTGTTTTAGGCCCTCTTCACACCTCCAACGGAGAGATGCAATGTATCCACCGGTATAGCATACAGTGGGATACATCGCCAGGGGACTCTGGCCCTAAGGAAAATCCTGAAGTCACTGTCTATATCAGTAACATCAGGAGCTTTCTCAGGGACAGAGTCCCAAGGCAGAGAATCAACTAGCACTCTGCCTGGGGACTCTGATGCTGTGGAAGCTCCTGACATCACTGTTCACATAGTGACTTCAGGAGCTTCCATATATGGACAGTTACGTTACTTGAGCTTCCCAACTTATACCTGGGCAGAGCAATTTCTGAAACTCTGCCTGTAGACTCCGTCCCTAGGGAAGCTCCTGACGTCATTGTCCATAAATGGAGAGTGACTTTAGGAGCTTCCCCTGTGCCGGAGTCCCGGACAGAGGACGAATTGCTTCCATATATGGACGATAATATACAAAACTGTATATGGACAGTTATGCTGCAGGAAGCTCCTGCAAGATAACTGTGCATATATGGACAGTTATGCCACTTGAGTTTCCCAGTGTATACGTGTAATGTATACCTTTGATGAATGCCTAACAGTGGAATCAGTCACCATAGGATCCCATGTTAAAATTACGTATACTGTACAATATCCTTTTTTTGCGGGATCCCTCAGGATGGAATAGCGTAGTGTACTATACTATTCCACCCTTGAAAAGAAAGGTATACTGACGTATACCAGCCTTGACGGAGGCTAAAAGTACATGCTTTCTAGACGTACATGATAAACGTAAATCAGAAACATGATGTGAAGAGGGCGTTACCCCCACGTGTCACTTTCTATTTTAAGTCACCCCTATTACCAGGAGCTGGACCTCAGTGTAACAGGTGAATTTAAAGAGGCTCTGTCACCAGATTTTGCAACCCCTATCTGCTATTGCAGCAGATAGGCGCTGCAATGTAGATTATAGTAACGTTTTTATTTTTAAAAAACGAGCATTTTTGGCCAAGTTATGGCCATTTTTGTATTTATGCAAATGAGGCTTGCAAAAGTACAACTGGGCGTGTTGAAAAGTAAAAGTACAACTGGGTGTGTATTATGTGTGGACATCGGGGCGTGTTTACTACTTTTACTAGCTGGGCGTTCTGATGAGAAGTATCATCCACTTCTCTTCAGAACGCCCAGCTTCTGGCAGTGCAGATCTGTGACGTCACTCACAGGTCCTGCATCGTGTCGGCCACATTGGCACCAGAGGCTACAGTTGATTCTGCAGCAGCATCAGCGTTTGCAGGTAAGTAGCTACATCGATTTACCTGCAAACGCCGATGCTGCTGCAGAATCATCTGTAGCCTCTGATGCCGGCTCGTCTGACACGATGCAGGACCTGGGGAAGTGACGTCACAGCGTGATCTCTCGAGAACACGGCTGTGTCTGCACTGCCAGAAGCTGGGCGTTCTGAAGAGAAGTGGATGATACTTCTCGTCAGAAAGCCCAGCTAGTAAAAGTAGTAAACACGCCCAGATGTACGCACATAATACACGCCCAGTTGTACTTTTACTTTTCAACACGCCCAGTTGTACTTTTGCAAGCCTCATTTGCATAAATACAAAAATGGTCATAACTTGGCCAAAAATGCTCGTTTTTTAAAAATAAAAACGTTACTGTAATCTACATTGCAGCGCCTATCTGCTGCAATAGCAGATAGGGGTTGCAAAATCTGGTGACAGAGCCTCTTTAACAGCGTAGTTGAATAAAAGAAAATATTTATTTTCCCAATAAATGTTGTAATATTCGATTGTGAAAAAATACAGTACAGCATTTAAAAGAAACAGGATCCTGACCTGTCCACAGAGTTTAAGGCAGCACAGAGTATTTCAGGAGAGGAGCGTGCAGATTCAGTGCTGCTGTGAGCTCTGCTCTTACCATTACGTGGCTCTCAGTCTGTTACCTCTCCTCCACTCCTGTCCTCAATAACACCTTCACATGATTGTCAAGTCACCACGTAATGGTAAGAGCAGAGTTCACAGCAGCACAGAGTATTTCAGGAGATGAGCGTGCGGATCTTGTTCGGGGTGGTGACTTGCCAATCATGTGAAGGTGTTATTGAGGACAGGAGTGGAGGAGAGGTAACAGACTGAGCTACGTAATGGTAAGAGCAGGGTTCACCGCAGCACAGAGTATTTCAGGAGAGGAGCGTGCAGATTCAGTGCATTACGTGGTGACTTGCCAATCATGTGAAGGTGTTATTGAGGACAGGAGTGGAGGAGAGGTAACAGACTGAGAGCTACGTAATGGTAAGAGCAGAGTTCACAGCAGCACTGAATCTGCACGCTCATGTCCTGAAATACTCTGTGCTTCCTTAAACTCTGTGGACAGGTCAGGATCCTGTTTCTTTTAAATGCTGCACTGTAGCGCAGCCTTATATGGTTCCCCAGCAGCATTTAAAAGAAACAGGATCCTGACCTGTCCACAGAGTTTAAGGCAGCACAGAGTATTTCAGGAGATGAGCACGGCCGGCCACGGGCAGCCGGTCGTTTTTCCGAGCCGTGCTCCCATTATAAAGTATAGGAGCATGTGTTCTATCTTTTTAACGGCACGGGCACCTTCCCGTGAGAAAACGGGAAGGTACCCGTGGCTAACAGAGGTCTATGGGCCCGCTATTTCGGGTCGTAATTACGTAATGGGTGTTTTTACGGTCGTGTGCATGAGGCCCCGTAATGACGGGTGACTACATGTGTGCACCCGTCATTACGGCAGCGTTGCTAGGCGACGTCAGTAAATAGTCACTGTCCAGGGTGCTGAAAGAGTTAACTGATCGGCAGTAACTCTTTCAGCACCCTGGACAGTGACTACCGATCACAATATACATCAACCTGTAAAAAAAAAAGACGTTCATACTTACCGAGAACTTTCTGCTTCCTCCAGTCCGGTCTCCTGGCCGTTGCCTTGGTGACGCGTCCCTCTCGACATCCGGCCCGACATTCCTGGGTGACGTTACAGCCCATGTGACCGCTGCAGCCAATCACAGGCTGCAGAGGCCTCTGCAGCTAATCACAGACTGCAGAGGCCTCTGCAGCCAATCACAGGCTGCCGCGTCAGAAAAGAAGGTCGGACTGGAGGAAGAAGAGGGACTCGTCACCAAGACAACGACCGGGTACGTATGAAATGCTTTTTATTTTATTTTTAATCAGCAGCCTCTTTTCTCTATCAGTGATTGAGAGAGACAAGTGGCTGCCGATTTGTATAATATTTTTGACCGGGTTCGGTCAAAACGGGTTCGGCCGAACCCGGTGAAGTTCGGATTCGTTGCGAACCAAACTTTTCCTGATGTTCGGACCGAAACTGGGTTCGGTTGTCCCGGTTCGCTCATCTCTAGTTATAATATACATCAGTTTCAATGCCTCTTATCATTTTCTGCTCTATTGAAGGGGTAGTTTAAAAGCAGCAGTATACCCAGGGCCGGCCTTAGGTTGAATGGCGCCCTGTGCGGGATCCTCTATTGCCGCCCCCTACACAAACCAAAAATTTACCACATATATAGACACGCTGGAACATATATACCGTACATACATAAAGACAGATATTTAGACATACAGGCAAATATACATACACAAATTCTGGAATATATACATACAGATAAATATATAGACATACAGACACATATACACACACACACACACACACACACACACACACACACACACACACACACACACACACACACGTAGATAAATGCACAGACAGGGACATATACAAATACATAACAGGCACATATATACAAGCACAAAGACACATTCACAAACAGACCCATATATACCCAGTACAGATAATGTTGTAGATTTCATGTGCAGCCCTATGTTACACCACAGATAACACACAGTAATAACTGAGTACAGATAATGTAGTAGATATTGCCTGCAGTCCTATGTAACACCACAGATAACACAGTGATAACTCTCTAAGTACAGATAATGTAGTAGACGTTACCTGCAGTCCTATGTAACAACACAAATAATACAGTGATAACTTTCTGAGTACAGATAATGTAGTGGATGTTATCTGCAGTTCTATGTAACACCGCAGATAACACAGTGATAACTCTCTGAGCACAGATAATGTCGTAGATGATAACCTTACCCACAGACACATATAAACAAACACACACACACACACACACACACACACACACACACACACACACACACACATAGTATATAAGGGGCAGCAGGATATATAGGGGCAGCAGGATATATAGGGGCAGCAGGGTATATATGGGACAGCAGGGTATATAGGAGGCAGCAGGTTATATAAGGGGCAGCAGGGTATATAGGGGCAGCAGGGTATATAGGGGCAGCAGGGTATATAGGAGGCAGCAAAGATATATTTGCTCTATCTGTTCTACTTTAATATTGAACACACGCTTTTACAAAGAGACATAAACACATGCAGACACACACACACACACACACACACACACACACACACACACACACACACACGCACTCTGTAACATACACATGCAAACATAGAAACACATACTGTATACACAGAGACACACACACACTGTAACATATACACATACAAACACAGAGACACAAACTGTATACACACACACACACTGTGTACACACACACACACACACACACACACACACACACACACACACAGATACTCACCATCTCTCCATGCTGACAGGCTTCATGCAGGATGAGCTGTGGGCGGAGCTTCCTCTGAACTTATTTACTCCGTGTGTGTAACTAAGAACAGAGCACAGAGTAGAGGCAGAGCCCAGTGGTGCCCCCTACATGCTTGGAGGGGGCAGGGCCCTGTGCGCTCGCACAGCTCGC
Organism: Rhinoderma darwinii; assembly: GCF_050947455.1. Lineage (NCBI taxonomy): Eukaryota > Metazoa > Chordata > Amphibia > Anura > Rhinodermatidae > Rhinoderma > Rhinoderma darwinii. The sequence goes on from NC_134689.1 coordinate 278,086,064, forward strand.
ACACCCCTAAGGCCGCCCCTGAGTATCCCCCACACTCATTGCACCCTAATGCACTTTATACCTGCCTTACACAGATACTGGCTGATAACTGCCTCATGCAGCTTTAAGTGTACTACCCCATGTGTATAAGGTTCCCTAGTGGGAGACGGGTTGCCTTCACGAGACCTTTTTTTTCTTATTATTATGGTAGTAGTATGAAAATTGTGTGAGAGGGGAAACCCAATTTTGAAAATATTAGGTATTTATTTTGCTATAATTTATTTTCTGTCCTAATCTTATATATGGTCCAACCTTCTTACTTCCCCCTGATGTTCTGGTAAAAGACCTTAAAAAGAATCGGTGAGTGTCGCAAAAACTTGTTGGTCAGCCTGAGTCCACATGCAAAGCTGTCAGTGTTTTTTTCTTGACATGGGCACAAAGGGAACATTATTAAGGGGGAGGGGGACTGCTGTAGGGGGTATAAAAGAACTGATTGAGGTCATAATAGGGGTCATTATTACTGAGTGGGGGCATAAAAGAGGGCATTATTACTGAGTGGGGCATTAGTATGAGTGGGGGCATAAAAGGAGGCATTATTACTGTGGGGGCATAAAGGGGGCATTATTAGTGAGTAGGGACATGAAAAGGGGCATTATTGCTGAGTGGGGCATAAAAGCGGGCACTATTACCGTGTGTGGTAAACAAGGGTAGCATTACTACCATCTGGACCACTATAAATGTGGAGTTTGTGCAGGTGGGGAAAAGTTTGGGGGTATGCTGGAAAAATAAGGAGCCAAAGATGTCTGTGTGTCAAATTATGCAGAGTCAAGTCGTGGCCGGAAAAAGTTGTCATGGCGATCTTGGCCAGAAGAAGAAGAAAAGAGAGTGTCCAATCAGGGAAGACGTCACTTGTAAGTCACTGTATTTAACTAAATGAGTATTCACTTATATAGTCTGCAGGACTCTTGCGTAGAACTGGTATCTACCAATGTATGGTCTTTGTATATTGTTTGTTTATTTAGTAATAGTGTGCAAAATGTAGAGAAATAAATGGTTGGCACTACCTTCACTTGTGGCGTCTCAGGTACATGTGCTTGCTGGGACTTGTGGTTTGTTGAGTGGTGCTCAGTGCGTGTAAAAGGAAGGCATAAGCATATATCCAACACGTACTAAATACACGAGAAGAAGGAGTCGGAACTATTCAAGTATGAAGCACAAAAAATATCAAAAAATACAAATTTTATTGAGACATACAAAAGTACATAATTAAAAACAGACTACAAACCCAATAACTGTATATCTCCAAAGTAGGAGACAGTATGGAGCCACAAAACTACTTAAATTAGTACAATTTGTGTATGTCACATTTAGTCACATTTAGTCGGGAAAGTATCCCATAAAAAGTTACCAAAAAGGATATAATATACTTAGAAAACAAATCCCTAGAACCATGTAATAGCGAAACACTTGTGTCCAAGCATAATTACAGCAAATTCCCAGTATACTATGTCTCTATGGACAAAAATCGGGAGTACAGAGGTAGTGATTTGATTATAGTAGCAAGTAATTTAGACACACTCAGTGTCAATATCGTAACTAATTCAGAACAGGGACCAACAATAAAGATGACCTATTTCAGACAATTGTCAAAAGTATACAGATGATCTGGTAACAACGTGACAAAAGATATTAGTCCTTAGTAAAACAAAAACAGCAAGTACTAACCCATGTGGCTCCTCAGATTGTAACAGCTCCCAAGTGTGGAGAGAAACCCCAACACGTGTTGGATTTATTTAGCAATAGTATGGTGGTATTATTCAGTCACTATGTAATAGTAAAATGTGGTCATGTTGTGATGGTATTATTTGTCCCTTATATAGTATTATTATTGGTAATGTTGGTCTTGCTATACTGGGTTTTGTTCATTAACAGTATGATGGTAATATGTATGGGAATAATATTTGTTCCCTGTATAGTGTTATTTTTTCATAACTGTATTATTAGAGTTATACTATCATGCCTAGATTAATACTTTTGAATAAGCAAATTATGTGTTAGCCCCACAATGCTGATTTTCTTTATAAAGTATATCCAGGGACAGAGTACTGCTGAGGTGCTGTATGTAAGTCTGCCATGTGTTTTAAATGTTATTCTCTTTTTATACATATATTTTTGTTGGGGGGCAAAAACATATTTTTTGTGAGAACATGGTATCTCGCATGTTGAAATCCAACATACCCAACCCTTCATTATTTCGACATCTGCCGTCAGGGAAAATCAGGAGGTACCCATACATCACAGTTGGCTGGTCATGCTGAAATTGGCGGGTTCGGACAACATTCATATACTGTGTGGTGTGGGGGCCTGTAGCTTATGTACAGCCCAGGGCCCAAGATCATATTAATTCACCACTGGCAGAGGCCTGAAGGGGCGATGTATAACTCAAGGATTCAAAGAAAACTAAATAGAGTTTATGCATCGCCCCCTCAGCCCTTACACTATGTATCTATACAGTGTATACGTTTCAGTTGGAGTCTTCCTTTAAACACATTACCATCAGTGCTGCTTTTTCAATTAAAATATTTTTTTTTCTCAAGAAACTAAATAATATAATAGCACTGCATATTATAATATACACTGATCAGTCACAACATTTCAACCGCTGACAGGTGATATGATTAACATTGATTAAAAAATGGCCAGGGCGGTATTTGGAGTTGGTGCTGCCCTAGGCATTGTTATTGCTGACGACCCCGATAATGCAACTTTTCTAACGCAAATATCGCAACATGTCCTAATTGTTGCGGGTTTTACCTCCCCAATGAATTCAATGGGAAAAACCTTCAACAGAAAGCCAGCGATCCCGCAACATAAATTGACATGCTGCAGATTAAAAAAAACGCATCGCAGGTTAATTTATGAATGTTTTTTCAGTATTTTTTTTTCTGCAGCATGTGAATGAGATATAAACTATGCAGTGACAGTTCTAGGCTGTCATTGGTTAGTTTACATCACATGGTCCCAGGTTACCTCAGTTCATTGGCCTACTTTGAAAAGTAGGCCAATGAACTTAGGTAACTGACCACCACGTGATGTAAACTAACCAATGACAGCTTAACGCTGTCACTGCTTAGTTTACTGAGCCTTGTAAGGGGCGTGGGATCACCCGAGATGCGCCAGAATTTCACGCATCTCGGGTGCGTGCACCATTATAAACCTAGTGTCGGGACTCCTTCAGATACAAAGGAGTCCCCTCGCTAGGCGTTACTAGCATCGCTAGGGCTCACCAGTTACGTTTCCGTTGATGCAGGCCACGTCTTTTCTGATCAGGCCTGCTCCAGCGGATGATGTCATCGCGCCGCCTGCGCCACAAGAAAAGCGCCAAATGCTGAGGAAGGGAACTGATGGTTTCCTTGCCTCACAGGCGCTTAGAATCCGCTTCCTAAGGACACGGACACAATTGAAGTACAGTTAGGTCCAGAATTATTTGGACAGTGACACAAGTTTTAGCATTTTAACTGTTTACCAAAACATATTGAATATACAGTTATATAATCAATATGGGCTGAAAGTGCAGACTCTGAGCTTTAATTTGGGGGTATTCACATCCTAATTTGAGGAAGGGTTTAGGAATTACAGCTTTTTAATATGCAGTTGCCTCTTTTTCAAGGGACCAAATGTAATTGGACAGTTATCTCAAAACCTATTTATTGGGCTACATGGGCTATTCCCTCGTTAATCAATCATCAATTAAGCAGGTAAAAGGTCTGGAGTTGATTCCATGTGGGGCATTTGCATTTGGAAGCTGTTGCTATGAACCCTCAACATGAGGTTATAGTAGGTTGGTGGGGAGAAAAGAGGATCTATATCGGCGCTGCTGTGTGGTCCAAGTCAGTGGAGAAACGAGTAGCCTCTTGTAATATTGATGAATATTTATTGCAGTAGCAACGCGTTTCGACGCCGAACTGGCGTCTTCATCAGGCATAAAATTGTTTTAAAACAAGTCAGTATAAATACACAACACTGAGTAGTGATTGGCCCAATTCAGATGGAGCAGAAGTTGAAAAAAACCGCCAAAACCTTGTGGGTCAAAGTTCAAGATAAAAATAGGTAAATAACAGAGAAATCAGTGTGTAATGAGGTTAAGCATTAAAAGCAAATGGTACGTGAATAAATACACAGTTAAAATGTACAACGGGGGATATGCTAAAAAGTAATACGAATTCAACACTGTGCCGAAAGGGAGCAAACTAATTCAGGCCAATCCTATTACTCCACGTGAGAAGACCTTTACATATGGTAGATCGTTCAGGAATAGTTCCAAGACTAGACCCACCAACCAAAACAATGGGACAATCCCCCAAATAAAAGTTTGTGACATCATCTTAAACAAAAACCACCCCTTGACCGACGTCTCCAACAAACCAGCCAAGGGCACAATCCCCAACATCACAGCCAACAATTCCTGTCCCCAAGGATCCAAAACTCAGCAAATACCCATTAATGCCTTCAAATCCTCCGATCTAGATCTCCATCTCTCTAGGCTTATTTCCATCACTGAACCAATGGAATTGCCCCTCACTAGCAATTCCCCCGTGTTTTCCTTCAACGACACGATGGAGGACAGCATTTCGTCTCTATTACAACTATCTACCCACAACTCTCCCCAGTCCCTCAACACGAATTCACCCGACATTATATTTCATCAGCCACCAGAAGGTTCAAATCTACTTCAAAGGTACACCACCACGAATACCGAGACAGACCTAGCCACCTCTGCCCTAGATTACACCTACACAGCAACATCTTTTTTTAGGTCTCCCCTCACAGTTAGTCAGGCCCCCTCTAACTCCCACAATCATGAGCGAGGAATCACTAATCCCATTCATCAGGAGCCCGAAAGCCCAAACGATCACCAACCTATTTTCTATGCTACAAAAAATCTCCACGAAAAGAAAGCTGGCTACAGACCCAGAGGACGGAGAGGAGGAAAAAACCGAAACAAACAAACCATCCCTCAGCAAAAAGAGGAACCTTGTCCCCCAATAAAAATATTCAACATATCCTCCTATACATTAAACACTCACGAATGTAGTTTACTAAGCAAAGGTCTTTCATTTTGCCCAACATCATCAATTGATACTTTCGAACTGTTCATGGACCTCAACAGATTCATACGAAAACTCACCTTGACAAGACATTTTGCCATGGCCAAACATACCACCATTCCAGTTGACAATTCTGAACAGCCCCCAAACAGTCCCTTTACCAATGCCATCCCGGTAGATGTCCAGCCGAGATCAACATTTTACCCAACCCATCACCAGGGTCCCATGTTGGAAGCATTTTCCACCCTGGTTAACAACGAATTCAGGTCAATCGAAACACCAGCACACTACCCTGACAACTTAACCCCAAACGAAAGAAGAGCTTTGAAAACTCTTCAAAAAAATGCCGACATTGTTATCCGCCCGGCAGACAAGGGAGGAGGCATAGTTATCCAAGACAAAACAAAATATCTCTGCGAAACCACAAGAATTCTGAGCGACACCTCATTCTACCATACACTTGCCTCTAACCCATTATCCACCTACATATCCGAATACCAAAACCTCATAGAATCCGCTGCCGCTGATGGTCTAATCACCAAAAAGGAAAAAACGTTCCTGTCCGTCCCTTTTCCGAACATGCCCTTTATGTATCACTTACCCAAAATACATAAGTCACTTTCAGACCCCCCAGGACGCCCGATCATATCTGGGATAGGTTCCCTTACCAGCAACCTGTCCCATTTTGTCGACCTTCACCTCCAACCACTAGTACTCACCCTACCATCATACCTAAAAGACTCCACACAATTAATCAGAGACTTGAACAACCTCAATTTTGATCCCTTCACATCCCAAATTAGCTTTCTGACAGCTGATGTAACTGCGCTGTACAGCAATATCCCTCACAACAAAGGCATTGAAACAGCAGAATCATTCCTGTTATCCAACACCTTAATCCCTGAGTCACAAGTTCAATTTATAATCAACTGCATCAGATTTATTCTCCACCATAACACTTTTAGTTTTAACAATAAATTTGACAATCAAGTAAAAGGATGTGCCATGGGCACTCGTTTTGCACCAGCATACGCAAACCTTTACATGGGTGCCTTTGAAAATACATACATTCATGGCCCCCATCCATTCAAGAGTAATATATTACTATACAGACGATATATAGACGACCTATTCATAGTCTGGAGAGGGAGTAACGAAGAAGCCTCTCGGTTCATTGAGAACCTCAACAGCAACAACTACGAATTAACCTTCACACATACTTTTTCCCCTTTTTCCATCGACTTCCTCGACCTCACAATCAGCCATGATAGAGATAGTAACAAATTCATTACACAAACTCACTTCAAACTAGTAGATGTTAATAGCTACATCGATTTTAGAAGCGCCCACTACCGCCCGTGGCTTATAAACATACCGTTTGGCCAGTTTAGGAGAATCAGGAAAAACTGCAGCACAGATACCCACTATCAAAAAGAGTGCAATGTACTAGAAAAACGTTTCATAGACAAACACTTCCCTCTAAAACTAATAGAAGGTGCAAGACTTAAGGCCACTGAATTAACGCAAAACTCCTGCCTAAATCCGCCCCCCAAAGACTCCAGGCCCAGTAAAAACTTTAACACCAATTTCATCACCACATATAACAAGGGAAACAAAATAATCAGAGCGATTTTAGGAAAACATTGGCACATCATCAAGAGTGACCCTTTTCTGAAAGACGTGATTCCGGCCAAACCCAGTATCACGTTTAGGCGGTCCCTAACCCTTAAAAACATTTTAGCCCCCAGTAGAATTAAGAAGCAAGTATCATCAAATACGCATTTCCTCTCCGATCTGAAAGGGTCTTATAAATGTGGTCGCTCACGTTGCCTATGCTGTAATATTATTGGTAATAACAAACACACATACACATCCACAGTCACCAACGAATCCTTCCCAATCAGAACATTCCTCAATTGCGGCAGTTCATACGTCGTTTATCTTATTGAATGCCCATGCCAACTACAATACATTGGCAGGACCACCCAATGCCTGCGAACCCGGGTCAATAACCACCGTTTCAATGTTAACACCGGCTTCTTGAAACACAGTGTATCCCGCCACTTTGCCCAGATACATAAATGCCAATTTAATGTAATCAGTATTACTCCTATAGAACACATCCATCCAGATGTTCCAAATAGGTTCAATAAACTAAAACAACGGGAAAACTTTTGGATCTTCAAAATGGACACACAACATCCAAGAGGCCTGAACGACATTTCGGAGTCAGCTTTGGACTAACCCTACCAACATCAACCATCCCTCATGCATGCCCGATCCTTTAGCTAATCTACTTGATGCAAACACACTATCAGTGAAACACACGATGTTCCCGTTTTTGAAAATCAAACAACTGAAGTAACATATCTTTACAACACCCACCAACTTATTTACATATACCTGTCGCCTTTGACGACAACATCCAGAAACTCAAAACTAACGGACTCAGTTAGATAACCCCTCAGCAACAAACATTTAGCCGAACACTTAATGTCCCGCAGTTCTTCCCAGGGAAAGAGACCCCCCCCACGCTATAATCCAGACTCACCCGTATTTAGTGATAAACCTTCTAAATACATACTTCTTTTAATAAAGTCCCCGTCTCTATATACATATTATTATATTTATTTAAAAAATATATATATTTTTCCCTTACCTACATGTCCCCAGCAACTGGTTTGATCTTCTTATTTCCTTCCTATTACATCCACACGAACCCCCGCGGTTTGCGTGTCAACGTGCGGGCCACCATGCGTTCCACTACATGCGCTCCACCTCCTAACTTTGGTCCCTCCCGGCCGCCGTAGTTTATACGATCTCCTTGACAACGACTCATTAAAAAGAGCTGAAACCGACACACTATCAAAATATTAAAATCACAAAAAAACAAAAAACACACAACACCGCTACCCTAAGGTTACAACACCAGTTGGGAACTATACCCTTGTTATCCACATCCCTATTTTTCAATAAAAGGGTGCGCTCCCATTACTGCCGCAAATCCAGATGTGACACGTATTACTTTTTAGCATATCCCCCGTTGTACATTTTAACTGTGTATTTATTCACGTACCATTTGCTTTTAATGCTTAACCTCATTACACACTGATTTCTCTGTTATTTACCTATTTTTATCTTGAACTTTGACCCACAAGGTTTTGGCGGTTTTTGTCAACTTCTGCTCCATCTGAATTGGGCCAATCACTACTCAGTGTTGTGTATTTATACTGACTTGTTTTAAAACAATTTTATGCCTGATGAAGACGCCAGTTCGGCGTCGAAACGCGTTGCTACTGCAATAAATATTCATCAATATTACAAGAGACTACTCGTTTCTCCACTGACTTGGACCACACAGCAGCGCCGATATAGATCCTCTTTTCTCCCCACCAACCTACTACACATCAGCGGTTACCCTCGGATACCGGTTTGGATCTGGCAGCAGCACTCGTGGTTATTATCCGCTTTTACCCTACGGCAATCTGGTGAGCATGGTCCTTTATTCCTTCATCAGCCTACCCTACTGAATTACACTATGTGGCGCCGTGGTCTTTTTTCTATACCAAACATGAGGTTATAGGAGATCTCAATACAAGGGAAACAGACGATCGTTAGGCTGAAAAAAATGGAGAAATCCATCAGAAAGATAGCACAGATGTTAGGAGTTTCCAAATCAACAGTTTGGTACATTCTTGAAAAAAAAAAGAGCGCACTGGTGATCTCGTGAACTCCAAAACGCCTGGACATCCACAGAAGACAACAGTGGTGGATGATCGCAGAATCGTTTACATGGTGAAGATAAACCCCTTCACAACATCTACCCAAGTGAAGAACACTCTCCTGGAAGTAGGTGTATTAGTATCTAAGTCCGCCATAAAGAGAAGACTTCATGAGAGCAAATACAGAGGGTTCATCACAAAGTGCAAACCATTAATCAACCTCAAAAATAGAAAGGCCAGATTAGACTTTGCCAAACAACATCTAAAGAAGCCAGCCCAGTTCTGGAACATCATTCATTGGACAGATGAAACTAAGATCAAACTGTACCAGAATGATGGAAGGAAGGAAGGAAGTATGGAGAAGGCTTGGAACGGCTCATGATCCAAAGCACACCACATCCTCTGTAAAACATGGTGGAGGCAGTGTGATGGCATGGGCATGCATGGCCGCCAAAGGCACTGGGTCACTTGTGATTATTGATGATGTGACTGAAGACAGAAGCAGCCGGATGAATTCTGAAGTGTTCAGGGATATACTTTCTGCTCAGATTCAAAAAAATGCAGCAAGGTTGATTGGATGTCGCTTCACAGTACAGATGGACAATGACCCAGAACATACTGCGAACGCAACACAGGAGTTTTTTTAACCCCTTCAGGACGCAGCCTGTTTTGGCCTTGTGGCACAGCCGAGTTTTTCAAATCTGACGTGTCACTTTATGTGGTAATAACTCCGGAATGCTTTTACCTATCCAAGCGATTCTGAGATTGTTTTCTCATGACATATTGTACTTTGTGATAGTGGAAAAATTTGGTCGATAAATTCAATATTTATTCGTGAAAAACATCAAAATTTAGAGAAAATTTGCAAAAATGTGCATTTTTCTAAATTTAAATGTATCTGCTTGTAAAACAGATAGTAATACCACACAAAATAGTCATTAGTTACCATTTCCCATATGTGTACTTTATGTTTGCATCATTTTTTTGAACATCCTTTTATTTTTCTAGGACATTACAAGGCTTAGAACTTTAGCAGCAATTTCTCACATTTTCAAGAAAAATTCAAAAGGCGATTTTTACAGGGACCAGTTCAGTACTGAAGTGGTTTTGAGGGCCTTATATATTACAATCCCCCAATAAATCGCCCCATTTTAAAATCTGCACCCCTCAAAGTATTCAAAACAGCATTTAGAAAGTTTCTTAACCCTTTAGGCGTTTCACAGGAAATAAAGCAATGTAGAGGGGAAATTTACAAATTTCACTTTTTTTGCCGAAATAAATTTGTAATAAAAAAAAATTGTATAACACAGAAGGTTTTACCAGAGAAATACAACTTAATATTTATTGCCCAGGTCCTGCAGTTTTTAGGAATATCCCACATGTGGCCCTAGTGCTTCCTAAGGACACTGCCAGAATTGAAGTACAGTTAGGTCCAGAATTATTTTGACAGTGACACAAGTTTTTGGCATTTTAACTGTTTACCAAAACATATTGAATATACAGTTATATAATCAATATGGGCTGAAAGTGCAGACTCTCAGCTTTAATTTGAGGGTATTCACATCCTAATTTGAGGAAGGGTTTAGGAATTACAGCTCTTTACTATGCAGTTGCCTCTTTTTCAAGGGACCAAATGTAATTGGACAGTTCTCTCAAATGCTATTTATTGGGCTACCTGGGCTATTACCTCGTTAATCAATCATCAATTAAGCAGGTAAAAGGTCTGGAGTTGATTCCAGGTGGGGAATTTGCATTTGGAAGCTGTTGTTGTGAACCCACAACATGAGGTTAAAGGAGCTCTCAATACAAGGCAAACAGACGATCGTTAGGCTGAAAAAAATGAAGAAATCCATCAGAAAGATAGCACAGATGTTAGGAGTTTCCAAATCAACAGTTTGGTACATTCTTGAAAAAAAAGAGCGCACTGGTGATCTCGTGAACTCCAAAACGCCTGGACATCCACAGAAGACAACAGTGGTGGAAGATCGCAGAATCCTTTACATGGTGAAGATAAACCCCTTCACAACATCTACCCAAGTGAAGAACACTCTACTGGAAGTAGGTGTATCAGTATCTAAGTCCGCCATAAAGAGAAGACTTCATGAGAGCAAATACAGAGGGTTCATCACAAAGTGCAAACCATTAACCCCTTCACGACCAAGCTCATTTTGGCCTTCAGGACCAGACCCATTTTTTCAAATCTGACATATTTCACTTTATGTGGTAATAACTCCGGAATGCTTTTACCTATCAAAGCGATTCTGAGACTGTTTTCTCGTGAGACATTGGACTTTATGATAGTGGAAAAATTTGGTCGATAAATCCAGTGAAAAACACGAAAATTTTGTGAAAAATTGCAAAAATTAGCATTTTTCTAAATGTAAATGTATCTGCTTGTAAGACAGGCAGGTATACCACACAAAATTTTTGCTAATTAACATCCCCCATATGTCTACTTTAGATTGGCATCGTTTTTTGAACGTCCTTTTATTTTTCTATGACATCACAAGGCTTAGAACTTTAGCAGCAATTTCTCACATTTTCAAGAAAATTTCAAAAGGCTATATTTACAGGGGCCAGTTCAGTTGTGAAGCGGCTTTTAGGGCCTTATATATTAGAAACCGCCAAAAAGTCACCCCATTTTAAAATCTTCACTCCTTAAAGTATTCAAAACAGCATTTAGAAAGTTTCTTAACCCTTTAAATGTTTCACAGAAATTAAATCAACGTAGAGGTGACATTTTCAAATGTAATTTTTTTTTGGGCAGAAATTCATTTTTAATCTATTTTTTCTGTATTACCGAAGTTCTTACCAGAGAAACGCAACTCAATATCTATTGCCCAGATTCTGCCGTTTTTAGAAATATCCCACATGTGGCCCTAGTGTGGTAATGGACTGAAGTACAGGCCTCAGAAGCAAAGGAGCACCCAGTGGATTTTGGGCCTCCTTTTTATTAGAAAATATTTTAGGCACCATGTCAGGTTTCAAGGGCTCTTTCGGTGCCAAAACAGTGGAAATCCACCAAAAGTGACCCCATTTTGGAAACTACACCCCTTGAGGAAATTATCTAGGGGTATAGTGAGCATTTTGACCCCGCAGGTTTTTTGCAGAAATTATTGGAAGTAGGCCGTGAAAATTAAAATCTACATTCTTTCAAAGAAAATGTAGGTTTAGCTAATTTTTTCTAATTTCCACAAGGACTAAAGGAGAAAAAGCACCGCAACATTTGTAAAGCAATTTCTCCCGAGTAAAACAATACCCCAGATGTGGTAATAAATGGCTGTTTGGACCCACGGCAGGGCTTAGAAGGGAAAGAGCGCCATTTGGCTTTTGGAGCTCAAATTTAGCAGGAATGGTTTGCGGAGCCCCTGTCGCATTTGCAAAGCCCCTAAGGGACCAAAACAGTGAAACCGCCAAAAAAGTTACTCCATTGAGAAAACTACACCCCTTGAGGAATCCATCTAGGGGTGTAGTGAGCATTTTGATCCCACAGGTGTTTCATAGATTTTATTAGAATTGGGCAGTGAAAATAAAAAAAATCCTTTTTCTTCAATAAGACGTAGCTTTAGCTCAAAATTTTTAATTTTCTCAACAAATAAAGGAAAAAAAGGAACCCCAACATTTGTAAAGCAACTTCTCTGGAGTACGGCAATACCCCACACGTGGTCATAAACTGCTGTTTAGACACACGGCAGGGCTCAGAAGGGAAGGAGCGTCATTTGCTTTTGGTGTACAGATTTTGCTGCATTTGGTTTCTGGTCGCTATGTTGCATTTGCAAAGTCCCTGTGGAACCAAAACAGTGGATCCCCCCCAGAAGTGACCCCATTTTGGAAACAACACCCTCAAGGTATTCACCTAGGGGTGTAGTGAGCATGTTAACCCCACAGGTGTTTTGCAGAAATTCGTGTGCACACGATGTGGGAGAGTGAAAATAGGAATTTTTCCTTAGATACGCCAATATGTGGTGCCCGGCTTGTGCCACCATAACAAGACAGCTCTCAATTTTTATGCGGTGTTTCCCAGTTTTAGAAGCACCCTACGTGTGGCCCTAATCTTTTGCCTGGACATTCGACAGGGCTCAGGAGTGAAAGAGTACCATGTAAAATTGAGGCCTAATTTGGCGACATATAAAGTATTGGTTCACAATTGCAGAGGCTTTGATGTGAAATAAAAGAAACCCAGGAGAAGTGACCCCATTTTGGAAACTACACCCCTCAAGGCATTTTCACCCCACATGTCTTTTCCATAAATGATTGCACTGCCGAAGGTACAAATTAAAATTTTGCCCTAGATATGCCAATTAATTGTCAAATATGTCGTGCCCAGCTTGTGCCACTGGGGACACACACCTCAAAAATTGTTAAAAGGGTTCTCCCGGGTATGGCAATGCCATATATGTGGACGTAAACAGCTGTTTGGGCATGCTGTAGGGCTCAGATGGGTGGGAGCGCCATTTGGCTTTTGGAGCGTGGAATTTGCTTGGTAATAGTTTTGTTTGGAGTATCACTGTTGTTTCCGTTTATAATGTGGGGCATATGTGAGCTGGGCAGAGTACATCAGGGGCATAGTCAGGTGGTATAATAATAAGGTAAAAAAAATAATAAAATGATCCATAGATGTGTGTTACGCTGTGATCGATCCTTTCTGCACAGGCCGGTGTCGCACTGATAACTGGCGTCCTTCCTTATCCCCCATTTGGTCCACACTCCGCACCTTTGCAGTTTGGGGAATTTTGCCGGGAAAGTGTTGTCCTGGTATAATACGGATGCCCTCGCTTCCAGCGGATATGGTGGGGCCCTCCCCTTCCTGGTTCCCTAATTTTAGTGCCTTGATACATCGCCTTTTGAAACAGAAGAAATGTTCCCCTCGGGCCTGCACAACCGGATATTTTTCTTTTCTGACTTATTAGAGCCTTAACTTATTTTATTTTTTCATAGACGTAGTGGTATGAGAGCTCTTTTTTTACGGGACGAGCTGTAGCTTTTATTGGTACCATATTGGGGTACATGCAACTTTTTGATCACTTGTTATCCTTTTTTTGGAGGCAAGGTGACAAAAAAACAGCAATTCTGCCATAGTTTTTTTTTTTATATACAGCGTTCACCATGCGTTATAAACTACATGTTACCTTTATTCTGCGGGTCAGTACAATTCCGTCGATACCAAATTTATAGAACTTTTTTATAACTTTTTGCACAATAAAATAACTTTTGGAAAGAGAATGTATTTCTTCTGTCGCGATGTTGTGAGAGCCATAACTTTTAAATGTTTTCGTCGATGGAGCTGTGTGAGGGTTTGTTTTTTGCGAGACGAGGTATAGATTTTATAGGTACCATTTTTGGATACATGCGACTTTTTGATCACTTTTTATGTCAACTTTTGGAAGACGGTGACCAAAAAAACAGTAATTATGGCAGTGTTTTTGAGTTTTGTTTTTTTACGGCGTTCACTGCGCTGGATAAATAACATAATATTTTTATAGTTTAGGTCGTTACGGTCGCAGCGATACCAAATATGTATGGCTTTATTATCTTTTTCAATAATAAATGACTTGATAAGGGAAAAAGGGCGATTGTGTTTTATTTTATTACTTGAAACATTTATTGTATGTTTTACAACTTTTATTTTTACTTTTTTTTACACTTTTTTTTGACACTTTTATTTAGTCCCACTAGGGGACTTGAAGGTCCAACTGTTTGTTTGATGTTCTAATACATTGCACTACCTATGTAGTGCAATGTATTGGAACAGTCAGTTGTTCACTGACAGCAAGCCGATCAGGCTCCGCCTCTGGGCGGGGCCTAATCAGCTTACGTAATGGCAGACAGGAGTCCATTGTCAGGGCTCCTGTTGCCATAGTAGCAGTCGCCAGCCTTGCCATCGCGTGGCAAGGCTACCGATTTGCTACAAACCTCTAGGATGCAGCGATCACAATGGATCGCTGCATCGAAGGGGTTAATGCCAGGAATCGGAGCTAGCTCCGGTTCCTGGCGATAGATCGGGGTGTCCGCTGTAACATACAGCGGACACCCACTACTGATGACGCCGGCTCAGCTTCTGAGCCGGAAGCTGAGCCGGCGCCATCTTGCCGATGGTACCGGAAGCCTCCTGGGCCCCGCCGACGACGGGGCATAGGAGGATTCCGATACTGACGGACCGGGAGGTAAGTATAAGCCCTCCGATCGCTTTTGCAGCCACCGGCAACCCAGCGATCACGTTGCTGGGGTGCCGGTGGCTATAAACTCCTCACATGCTGCGATCTCTATTGAACGCAGCATGTGAGGGGTTAATCGGCCGGATCGGATGCTAGTTCCGGTCTTGGCCGATACCTCAGGGTGACAGCTGTAACATACAGCTGTCACCCGGCGGTGATGTCGCTGGTTCAGCTCCTGAGCCAGTTTCATCTCCATCACGTACAGTTAGGGTATGTTCACACGGCCTATTTACGGACGTAATTCGGGCGTTTTTGCCCCGAATTACGTCTGAAAATAGCGCCTCAATAGCGCTGACAAACATCTGCCCATTGAAAGCAATGGGCAGACGTTTGTCTGTTCACACGAGGCGTATATTTACGCGCCGCTGTCAAATGACGGCGCGTAAATTGACGCCCGCGTAGAAGAAGTGACCTGTCACTTCTTTGGCCGTAATTGGAGCCGCTATTCATTGACTCCAATGAATAGCAGCGCTAATTACGGCCGTAATTGACGCGGCGTTCAAGCGCCTGCACATGCCGGTACGGCTGAAATTACGGGGATGTTTTCAGGCTGAAACATCCCCGTAATTTCAGCCGTTACGGACCCCCGCCGTGTGAACATACCCTTACGTGAAAAGGCGGTAAGACATCAGCTTTAATCATGTAACTGTACATGATTGGGCGGGAAGGGGTTAATCAACCTCAAAAATAGAAAGGCCAGATTAGACTTTGCCAAACAACATCTAAAGAAGCCAGTCCAGTTCTGGAACATCATTTATTGGACAGATGAAACTAAGATCAACCTGTACCAGAATGATGGAAGGAAGGAAGTATGTAGAAGGCTTGGAACGGCTCATGATCCAAAGCACACCATATCCTCTGTAAAACATGGTGAAGGCAGTGTGATGGCATGGGCATGCATGGCCGCCAAAGGCACTGGGTCACTTGTGATTATTGATGATGTGACTGAAGACAGAAGCAGCCGGATGAATTCTGAAGTGTTCAGGGATATACTTTCTGCTCAGATTCAACCAAATGCAGCAAGGTTGATTGGATGTCGCTTCACAGTACAGATGGAGAATGACCCAGAACATACTGCGAACGCAACACAGGAGTTTTTTTAACCCCTTCAGGACGCAGCCTGTTTTGGCCTTGTGGCACAGCCGAGTTTTTCAAATCTGACGTGTCACTTTATGTGGTAATAACTCCGGAATGCTTTTACCTATCCAAGCGATTCTGAGATTGTTTTCTCATGACATATTGTACTTTGTGATAGTGGAAAAATTTGGTCGATAAATTCAATATTTATTTGTGAAAAACATCAAAATTTAGAGAAAATTTGCAAAAATGTGCATTTTTCTAAATTTAAATGTATCTGCTTGTAAAACAGATAGTAATACCACACAAAATAGTCACTAGTTACCATTTCCCATATGTGTACTTTATGTTTGCATCATTTTTTTGAACATCCTTTTATTTTTCTAGGACATTACAAGGCTAAGAACTTTAGCAGCAATTTCTCACATTTTCAAGAAAAATTCAAAAGGCGATTTTTACAGGGACCAGTTCAGTTCTGAAGTGGTTTTGAGGGCCTTATATATTAGAGTCCCCCAATAAATCGCCCCATTTTAAAAACTGCACACCTCAAAGTATTCAAAACAGCATTCAGAAAGTTTCTTAACCCTTTAGGCGTTTCACAGGAAATAAAGCAAGTAGAGGGGAAATTTACAAATTTCTATTTTTTTGCCGAAATTCATTTGTAATTTAAAAAATTGTGTAACACAGAAGGTTTTACCAGAGAAATAATACTCAATATTTATTGCCCAGGTCCTGCAGTATTTAGGAATATCCCACATGTGGCCCTAGTGCCCTAATGGACCGAAACACCGGCCTCAGAAGCAAAGGAGCACCTACAGGATTTTGGGGCCTGCTTATTTTTAGATTATATTTTAGGCACCATGTCAGGTTTGAAGAGGTCTTGTGGTGCCAAAACAGTGGAAACTCCCCAAAAGTGACCCTATTTTGAAAACTAGACCCCTCAAGGAATTTATCTATGGGTATAGTTAACACTTTGACCCCACAGGTATTTTGCTATATTTATTGGAGTTAGTCTGTGAAAATTAAAATCTACTTTTTTTCTGAAAAACATAGACATTTTTAATATTTACAAGGAATAAAGAAGAAAATGTACCCCAACATTTGTAAAGCATCTTCTCCCGATTACGGAAATACCCCATATGTACTAATAAACTGCTGTTTGGACCCACGGCAGCGCTCAGAAGGGAGGGAGCGCCATTTGGATTTTGGAGCGCAGATTTTGCTGGATTGGTTTTTAGTGCCATGTCGCGATTGCAACGCCCTGGAGGGAACAAAACAGTGGAAACACCCCAAAAGTGACCCCATTTGGGAAACTACACCCCTCAAGGAATTTTTCTAGCGGTATAGTGAGCATTTATACCACACAGGTGTTTTGCAGAGTTTAGTAGAATTAGACCGTGAAAATGAATATAAACATTTTTGTCTACTAAAATGTTGAATTTTTTTTATTTTCACAAGGGATAAAGGAGAAAAAGTTATCCTAAATGACAATACCCCACATGTGGTAATAATAAAATTTTTTAATAGAAATTAATTAACCTTTGCAGTACTGATCCTTTTTTGCTTTCTATTTTAGTTTTTCACTTCAAAACGCCATAACTTTTTTATTTTTCCATGAATTGAGCGGTGTGAGGGCTTATTTTTGGCAGGACAAGCTGTAGTTTTATCTTTTTTTGGTACATGAAACTTTTTGATCACTTTTTATTACATTTTATTTAGACCTTTGGTGACCAAAAACAGTGATTTTGGCCTTTTAAATTCTTTATTTCTTACGGCAGTCATAATGCACTATGAATGACAATTTTACTTTATTCTGCGGGTCGGTACGATTACGGCGATACCATATGTATACAGTTTTTTTTATGTTTTGCAGCATTTGAACAATAAAATCACTTCTTTATAAAATATTTTATTTTCTGTGTCACCATATTCTGAAAGGCTTAACTTATTTATTTTTCAGTCAAAAAAGCTGTGTAAGGGCTTGTTTTTTGCGGGACGGGTTGTTATTGGTACTGTTTTCGGGTAAATGCGACTTTTTGATCACTTTTTATTCTATATTTTGGGAGGGCTGGTGACCAAAAAATAGTGATTCTGGCATTGTTTTTAGTTTGTTTTCTTTGCGGCGTTCACCGGACAGTAAAAATAACACTTTTGTAAAAAAAAATTATGAACTGTTTTTTTACTTTTTTCTTAACTTTTTACACTTTCTTTTTTTTACCTGCAGCTCTGATCGCTGCTAGAATACATTACACTACCTAGGTAGTGTAACTTATTCCAACTGTCAGTGTGACATCACAGTCACTCGGACAGTTAGTCTACGAGGACCAGCCAGAGGCTGATCCTCATAGGCTTCCTTACATGGCAGACCCGGGGGCCGTTGTCTGGCCCCCAGGTGCCATCACAAGCATCAGCAGCCCCCACGACTGCTAATGTGCTACAAACCCCGCATGTAATGGGTTAATTGCCGAAATCAGCGGCAATGAGCCGCTAATCGGCAACAGTGGAGTGTCAGCTGACATGGACAGTTGACCTCCCGGTTCACGATGCACACTGTTACAGACACTGTCGCCGACAGTGTGCATCGCGAACGGCAGTGACGTCCTGTCACTCTGACAGGAAGTCTGTCAGGAGGCTGGTCCTGATAGGCTTCCGTACATGGCATACATGGAGGCCATTACTTGGCCTCCGATCGCCATGCTAGCCATCTCCAAACTTCACTATTTCATCGTGAGGTCTGCCGATGTGCTAGAAACCCCTGAATGCGGTGATTCCAATCGATCACCGCAATTAAGGGGTTAATTGCCGTAATCAGCTGAAATAAGAAGAAAACAATCCTGCAACCGCCCCCGCTGCTGGGCGCCATAGGCACTGCACTCCCAGTGCCCAGTGGCAAATACAGCCCTGACAATTGCATCTGTCAAGGGGTAGGATATATTAGGCACCAATTGAACAGCCAGTTCTTGAAGTTAATGTGCTACAAGTAGGAAATATGGGCAACCATAAAGACTGTGTGATTTTGATAAGAGCCAAATTGTAATGGCTAGATGACTGTGTCAAAGCATCTCCACAACCGGCCAAACTTGTACCAAGGAGGGGCAGCTGGTGAACCGGCCACACGGTCATCGTTGCACAAAGCGGGTTGAGCAAAATCTATCATGTCCGATCACACAAATTACTGAAAAAGTTAGAGCAATGGAGATAAAGTAGCCTAGTCTGATGAATCACATTTCCTTTCACATTACGTGGATGGTACATGTGCGTCACTTACCTGGGGAAGAGATGGCACCGGGAAGCACTATGGGAAGAAGACAAGCTAACGGAGGCAGTGTGATGCTCTGGGGAATGTTCTGCTGGGAAACTAGATTCTGACACTCATGTGGATGCTGCTGTGATCACAAATCGCCTTCCTAAACATTTCTATAGATCAAGTACACCCCTTGATTGCAAAGGTAGTCCCTAATGTCAGTGACCTCTTCCATCAGGAAAATGCACCCTACCACATTGCAAAAATTGTTGAGGAATGGTCTGAGAACATGACAAAGAGTTGACTTGGCCTCCAAATTCCCCAGATATCAATCCGATCAAGCGTCTGTGGGATGTGTTGGAAAAACAAGTCTGATCCATGGATACCTGCTGCTAATGTCTTAGTGCCAGATACGTACCACAGGACACTTTTAGAGGTCTTGAGGAGTCCATGCCTCGATGTGTCAGAGCGGTTTTGGCGGCATGAGGGAGACATACACGATATTAGGCCGGTGGTTTTAATGTTATGGCGGGTGTATATTTCTATGATGATACTGCACACTATGGAGAAAATGGACCTGAGGAGAATTTGTATATGACTGGATGCAGTCTGTTATGGACTTCAGGATGCAGCCCCATTTTTCAAATCTGACAGGTGTCAATTTATGTGGTTAGAAATTTGATTTGCTTTTACTTATTCAAGTGATTTTTAGACTACTTTTTTTTTGTGAAAAATGTTATTTTATGTTTTGGTTGATATCTTTTCTGTCGGCCACATCGGCACCAGAGGCTACAGTTGATTCTGCAGCAGCATCTGCGTTTGCAGGTAAGTCGATGTAGCTACTTACCTGCTGATGCCGCTACAGAATCAACTGTAGCCTCTGGTGCCGATGTGGCCGACACGATGCAGGACCTGTGAGTGACGACACAGCGTGATCTCTCAAGAACACGGCTGTGTCTGCACTGCCAGAAGCTGGGCGTTCTGAAGAGAAGTGGATGATACTTCTCGTCAGAACGCCCAGCTAGTAAAAGTAGTAAAAACGCCCCGATGTACGTACATAATACACGCCCAGTTGGACTTTTACTTTAAACACGCCCACTTGGACTTTTGCAAGCCTCATTTGCATAAATACAAAAATGGTCATAACTTGGCCAAAAATGCTCGTTTTTTAAAAATAAAAACGTTACTGTAATCTACATTGCAGCGCCTATCTGCTGCAATAGCAGATAGGGGTTGCAAAATCTGGTGACAGAGCCTCTTTAATTATTAGTTTTTCAAATAAACTCATGGATGGTATTGTGTCTTAGGGCTCTTTGGATCATTGTAATCAATCTCAGACACCTGTGATAATTAGTTTGCCAGGTGTGTCCAATCAAAGGAAAACTACTTAAGAAGGACGTTCCACATTATTACGCAGGCCACAGGTTTCAAGCAATATGGGAAAGAAAAAGGATCTCTCTGCTGCCGAAAAGTGTGAAATAGTGCAATACCTTGGACAAGTTATGAAAACATTGGTTATTTCAAGAAAACTTAAGCGTGATCATCATACTGTGAAAATATTTGTGGCTGATTCAGAGCACAGATGGGTTCGTTCAGATAAAGGAATAATGAGGAAGGTTTCTGCCAGACAAATTAATAGGATTAGGAGAGCAGCTGCTAAAATGCCATTGCAAAGCAGCAAACAGGTATTTAAGGCCGCTGGTGCCTCTGGAGTCCCGCGAACCTCAAGGTGTAGGATCCTCCAGGGGTTTGCAAGTGTACATAAAGCTATTATTCGGCCACCCCTAAACAATGCTCACAAGCAGAAACGGTTGCAGTGGGCTCAGAAATACATGAATACTAATTTTCAAACCGTGTTGTTTACTAATGAGTGCAGTGCAACTCTGGATGGTCCAGATGGATGGAGTAGTGAATGGTTGGTGAATGGCCACCATGTCCCAAAAAGGTTGCGACGTCAGCGAGGAGGTGGCGGAGTCATGTTTTGGGCTGGAATCATGGGGAGAGAGCTGGTAGGCCCCTTTAGGGTACCTGACAGTGTGAAAATGACCTCTGCAAAGAACACAGAGTTTATGACTGACCACTTTCTTCCGTGGTACAAAAAGAAGAACCGTGCCTTCCGTAGCAAAATTATCTTCATGCATGACAATGCACCATCTCATGTTGCAAAGAATACCTCTGTGTCATTGGCTGCTATGGGCATAAAAGGAGAGAAACTCATGGTGTGGCCCCCATGTTCCCCTGACCTCAACCCTATTGAGAACCTTTGGAGCATCCTCAAGCAAAATATCTATGAGGGTGGGAGGCAGTTCACATCAAAACAGAAGCTCTGGTAGGCTATTCTGACATCCTGCAAAGATATTCAAGCAGAAACTGTCCAAATACTCACAAATTCAATGGATGCAAGAATTGTGAAGGTGATATCAAAGAAGGGGTCCTATGTTAACATGTAACTTGGCCTGTTAAGTTTTTTTTGATTGAAAGAGCTTTTGATTTCTGTAAATATGACCTCCTGATGCTGCAAATTCAACAAATTACCGTTTTAGTTCTCTTTACAACCTTTAAAATGTTTTGATCTCTGTTGTGCATAATAATTTGAAACAGTGCATTTTGAGTTTTTTACTTCTAAAAAAAAATCTGTTATCATTAGGAGATTTGTTCAATAAAATTTGCATTATACTCCAACGGTTCATGTCTTGAAGATTATACTAACTGTCATTTGCATAGACTATTTAGGAAAATCAGCGAAAAATAACATTTGCATAATAATTTGGAACGCGGTGTACAGTTAGATCCAAAATTATTTGGACAGTGACACAATCTTCATGATTTGGGCTCTGCATGCCACCACATTGGATTTGAAATGAAAGAACTGAGATGCAATTGAAGTGTCGACTTTCAGGTTTAATTCAAGGGGTTGAACAAAAATATCCTTTGAAACGTTTAGGAATTGCAACCATTTATCTACACAGCCTCCTCATTTCAGGGTCTCAAAAGTAATTGAGCAAAATTAACATTACCATAAATAAAAAAAAATTTCAAGTACTTTGTAGAGAATCCTTTGCAGGGAATGACTGCCTGAAGTCTAGAACCCATGGACATCACCAAACACTGGGTTTCCTCCTTTGTGATGCTTTGCCAGGCCTTTACTGCAGCTGTCTTCAGTTGTTGCTTGTTTGTGGTCTTTCTGCCTTAAAGAGGCTCTGTCACCACATTATAAGTGCCCTATCTCCTACATAAGGAGATTGGCGTTATATTGTAGGTGACAGTAATGCTTTTTATTTAGAAAAACGATCCATTTTAAACCCCTTTATGAGCGATTTTTAGCTTTATGCTAATGAGTTTCTTAATGCCCAAGTGGGCGTGTTTTTACTTTAGACCAAGTGGGCGTTGTACAGAGGAGTGTATGATGCAGACCAATCAGCATCATGCACTTCTCTCCATTCATTTACACTGCACTAGCGATAAAGTTATATCGCTATGTGCAGCCACATACACAAACACTAACTTTACTGCAGTGTCCTGATAATGAATATACATCACTACCAGCCAGGACGTGATGTGTATTCAGAATCCTGACCCCTTCTGAATCTTTTCTGTGAGATTCCAGCAAGGCAAACGTAATCTCGTTTGAAATGACAGGTTACATCGTAATCTCGCGAGATTACGTTTGCCTTGCTGGAATCTCACAGAAAAGATTCAGAAGTGGTCAGGATTCTGAATAAACATCAAGTTCAGGCTGGTAGTGATGTATATTCATTATCAGGACACTGTATCCTGCTGACAGTGATGCTGGAGGAGACTGTCAGCAGGATTGTATGGTGACCCTGGAGGAGACTGTCAGCAGTATTGGGCGGTGATGCTGGAGGAAACTGTCAGCAGTATTGGGTGATGATCCTGGAGGAGACTGTCAGCAGGATGGAGGGATAAAGACAATTAGCAGGAGAGGCATGTAATATGTGCAAAAAAAACGTGTCAAATACACGCGGTGTGAACCTGTCAACTGAAAAGTCATTCACTGCACTTGCATCATTCTAAGGGTATGTTCACACTCAGTGTTTTCAGCTGTTTTTCGGGCCGTAAACTTCCCGAAAAAACGGCTGCAAAATCGAAAGCAGAATGCCTCCAAACATCTGCCCATTGGTTTCAATGGGAAATACGACGGGGCATTTTCCAAAAACGGCACATAAAAAGACGCCTGCCAAAAAGAAGTGGGTCGTTTTTGGAGCCGTTTTTCATTGACTCTATAGAAAAACAGTTCCAAAAACGGCCGTAAAAAATGCAGCCAAAAACGCGAGTTTAATTAAAAAATGGCTGAAAATCAGGAGCTGTTTTCCCTTTGTTTAGTAAGGGTGTGAACATACCCTTAGCCTTTTGGTGTGTCCTATAGCTTCTGCGAGCTGCATTTCAACAATGACACCCAAAATGGCAGCCGGACACTGCTTAGCAATTTGAAGACACCTTATCCTGGCTTGTAGGAGGGGGGGGGGGGGGTGAGATTCCCTCCCACATTTACGGCAGCTGTGAGTCAGGTTGATTTGCCTTATTCACCTTGCTGTAATTCTGGGAAGTGCTCCCTCTGGTGGCCAACATAGGAAAACATGTAAAATTATTATTTCGTTTTTAATACTTTCCACGATGTGGAAAAAAAAAAAATACAGCAAAAAAACGTAAAAAATATAGTAGAAATAAGTAACTTACTTATAAAAAAAAAGGTTTAATTCGCGACACATTCCCTTTAAGCACCGAAACGCATGATCGATCGGGTTGAGATCTGGTAATTGACTTGGCCATTGCAGAATATTCCACTACTTTGCCTTAAAAAACTCCTGGGTTGCTTTCGCAGTATGTTTTGGGTCATAGTCCATCTGTACTGTGAAGCGTCGTCCAATCAACCTTGCTGCATTTGGTTGAATCTGAGCAGAAAGTATATCCCTGAACACTTCAGAATTCATCCGGCTGCTTCTGTCTTCAGTCACATCATCAATAAACACTAGTGACGCAGTAGCTTTGGCAGCCATGCATGCCCATGCCATCACACTGAATCCACCATGTTTTACAGAGGATGTGGTGTGCTTTGGATGATGAGCCGTTCCAAACATTCTCCATACTTTCTTCCTCCCATCATTCTGGTACAGGTTGATCTTAGTTTCATCTGTCCAAAGAATGATGTTCCAGAACTGGGCTGGCTTCTTTAGATGTTGTTTGGCAAAGTCTAATCTAGCCTAAGCAGCGACCTAGGAATATATCTCTGATTTTTTCTAACAGTGACGCATGCCACAGTATTTCTGGAAGTGAGACACTTAAATAGGGGGATGCTGGTGTAAAAATTATTCAGGTAGAGGTGGTAAATCTGGCCACCAATGGGTGCCCTAAATTCCACACAATATCTCCTGTAAATCCCAGGAAGTGTGGGCATTCCGAGGAGTCAATTCTTGTGTTCATTCCTTTGTAAATCCTAAACCTGTAAACTCCCGCACAGCTTATACATCTTCATGCCATACCTTGCCTTCTTACTTGGCAGGTACTGATGAAATTGAAGCCTCCTTTTAAAATTTACTAGGGATTTGTCAATAGAAATGCACTTCTCAGAGTTGTAAGCCTAGGAAATCTTGACACTAAAATAGTTTCAAAGCGTGTACTGTACATGGCCATGCGGTACATCAGGGTGTAGTACAGTATATCCTTGCTCCAGTGGTACCTAGTGCTTGGCTTCTTCAATAACCTTATATTCAATACAAGGCCCCAAAATTTGACCCTCCACGCTGAATTTACAACTAAGTATGGGATACATTACAGCAATAAATTAATTTAAAAGAAGAACTTCAAAAAATCCAGCTCCCTGAACCCTGCCATGTCAAAATGAAGTATAAAATTGTTGGGGGTTATCCATATGTGGTCAGGGGCTGCTTCAGTGGAAGTTCTGGGATGCCTTCTTGGGGGTTCTTCTAGCGGATGAAGATGATGACAAAAGGAAAGTAATGTCATCCTCGCTTGCTGACAGTGACAGATGCCAGAGAGGCGGACGCTTCCTTATCAGAGAAAAGCTCTATAAAATTAGAAATGTACAAATAGTACTAAAATATTATTTGTGTACAATTTGTACTAAAAATTACTGGTGTACAAATAGTACTATTAATGTATAGGTGTACAAATAGTAAGATATTACTGGGGTACAAATAGTATTAGAAAATTATAGGGGTTCAAAGACTACTAAAAAATATTCAGTAGAAAATATTACGGAGCTGATAACAGGGAGGTGATCACAAGGAGATGATAAGTGATGTACAATTTGTCTACTAAAAATTGACAACTAGTGTACAATTTCTATAGTAAACATTATGGGGTTGTTCACAGGAAGGTGATCAAAGGAAGATGATGCATGTGATGGCGTGAAGGTTTCACAAAGGTGATCGCATGGAGATGATGGGGGTGATGACGTGAAAAATTGTTTGTGTATAATTTATTTACTAAAAATTTATTATTGATGTATAATTTATGTGCTGAAAATTGGCAACTAATGTTCAATTTATGTAGTAAATATTACGGAAGTGATCACAGAGAGGTGATCACAGGGATGATGGGGTGATGACATGAAGCTATCACAGATGTCAATACAGAGAGGTAATGGGGATGATGACGTGAATAATTATTTGTCAACATTTCCTGCAGTCTTTTCATGCCGTGTTCGAGGAGCCGGGCTGAACATCTTCTGCCGCAGCTACTCTGTTGACCCTCAAGCAAGAAGGTTTCACAGTAGGGGAGTATGCTATCTCCTTCCGTACCCTAGCAGCAGTTTTGGCATGGAACAATGAGGCACTGGTGGCGACCTTTTGGCAGGGACTGTCCTCGCACATCAAGGACGAACTGGCAGCCCACGACTGTCCTTCTAATTTGGATGCCCTCATCCTCTTAGCCACTTGGGTTGACATGAGGATCTGGGAGCGAACTCAGGAGGTTCGACAGGAGAGCCGGGGTCTCAGACCAGCACCCTCGGTTCAGAGACCACTATTGCCTTCCCCTAGTGCACTACCTGAAGAACCCACACAGGTAGACAGAGTCCGGTTGTCCGAAAAAGAGAAGCAGCGTAGAGGAGCCTCTGGATTATGAATGTATTGTGGCCTTAAGGGTCATTTTTTTGCGCCAATGTCCACAGAAACCGGGAAACTCCAGCACCTAGGGTTGGTTGGAGAGGCAACTCTAGGTGGGATGTCTCCAAACATCAAAACCTCTTCCAAATTATCGATTCATCTGCCTATCTTAACTCCGGAGCAGCTGCTAATTTCATCCATCAGGATCTAGTGGATCGCTTACATCTACCCACAGTTCTTCTGGAGAGACCTCTGGCTGTTGCGTCTGTGAATGGTCTACCATTGCCCAATCCGATTGTGTCCATCACGAAACCATTGGACAGAAAAACGGACAAGGAGGCAGCACTTCCAAAACTAAGAAAACCTTTAATCACCCAACAGATTGCCATCCTGGTATTACCCAAAGATATTAATCCTATCCTGTTTGGTCTGCCATGACTTTGCCTACACGATCCGGTTCGTGACTGGAGTTTCAGAGAAGTTCTTCAATGGGGTCCCAGATGCCATAGCCATTGCCTGTCACAAGTTAGTCCTGTTTTGCCCCCTCTGCCTCAGTCACTCTCCGATCTACCTTCTCAGTATGCTAGTTTTGCGGATGACTTCAGCAAGCGAGAGGCTGAGACACTTCCTCCACATCGGAATTATGACTGCCCCATTGAACTGGTTCCAAATGCTTCTCTTCCCCGTGGATGGGTATATCCTCTCTCCTTATCCTCTATCCATGTCAGCCTATATCATGAAGAATTTGGAGAGGGGTTTCATACGAAAGTCTTCGTTAAGAAGAGAGACGGATCTCTTCGACCCTGCAATGACTACCGTGGTCTCAATCAGATCACGGTCAAGAAGAAATACCCATTGCCACTTATATCCGAACTGTTGTACCGTATACGAGGAGCCAGGATTTTTTCAAAATTAGACTTGATCCGAATCTGTCAAGGGGACGAGTGTAAGATGGCGTTCAACACCCGAGACGGGCACTACGAATACCTGGTGATGCCCTTCGGACTGTGTAACGCTCCCGCAGTTTTTCAGGAATTCGTCAATGATATGTTCCGAAATCTCCTCTATGTCTGTGTTGTAGTCTATCTCAATGATATTTTAATTTTCTCCCCAGATCCGACGACACATCGGAGGCATATCCGTCAGGTTCTACTGCGTTTAAGGGAGAATCGTTTATATGCCAATTTGGAGAAGTGCGTATTTGAAAAGAAGTCTTTGCCCTTCCTGAGCTACATCATCTTGGACCAAGGTGTTATGGATCTGCCAGGCACAGCTTCTGTATCCACGCCCATAGGTAATCAGTCTGCACCTGCTTCTATGTCTGTGAGACTGACTCCATCTTCCACCACTCAGGATGGCAGGCTTAGGAGTGGGAGAGCCTATCACAGCCTGGCCAGACGGAGCTAGCTCTGTCTATACCTGCCTTTCCTGTTCCTCCTTGCTTGTGATTCTTCTCTGTTGGTTTCCTGGCCCTGCTGCAGCTTCTTGAACTACTTGTCCCTGCTTCGTATTGACCCTGGCTTACTGACTACTCTTCTGCTCTGCGTTTGGTACCTCGTACACTCCTGGTTTGACTCGGCTTGTTCACTACTCTCCTGCTCTGCGTTTGGCACCTCGTACTCTCCTGGTTTGACTCGGCTCGTTTTCTACTCTTGTTGCTCACGGTGTTGCCGTGGGCAACTGCCCTGTTTCCCTTTGTTCTGTGTTTCCTTGTCTGGTTGTCTGTCGTGCACTTACTGAGTGTAGGGACCGTCGCCCAGTTGTACCCCGTCGCCTAGGGCGGGTCATTGCAAGTAGGCAGGGACTGAGTGGCGGGTAGATTAGGGCTCACTTGTCTGTTTCCCAATCCCTGTCTTTACACAAGGTCTCAAGATGGATCCTGAGAAACTGAAGTCTGTCCAGGAATTGCCACGTCCTTCACTTCAGCCACGATCCTCCATCATCCTGACGTGTCTCGGCAGTTTTCATTGGAGGAGGACACTTCTTCTGTTGGTGCAGGTGCACTTCTGTTGCAGAGGAACTCCAAAGGAAAGGCAGTAGTATGTGGCTATTTCTCAAGACTTTTTTCTTCTGTGGAGCACAACTACTCTATTGGGGATTGGGAGCTACTGGCCATCAAATTGGCTCTGGAGGAGTGGAGACATCTGCTAGAGGGCGCAGCTCACCCCATCCTGATCTATACCGAGCACAAGAACCTTACCTATCTCCAGTTAGCCTAACGGCTGAACCCCCTTCAAGCCGTGTGGTCGCTGTTCTTCACCCATTTTCAATTTGTGCTCCACTACCGTGCCACTGACAAGAATCTGAGGGCCGATGCCCTGTCCAGGTCATTTGAGATGGATGACATGGTGGAGTCCCTTCAAAGTATCATAGACCCATCCTGCATCGTCATTGCTAATCCTTTGCAGGTTAGAGACATCCCTCCGGGGAGAACGTTTGTTCGGTTGGCAGACAGGAGAATAATTCTCCACTGGGGACATAGTTCAAACTGGCTGGGCACGCTGGTGTTCATAAGACCCGAAACCTGATTACTCGTCACTTCTGGTGGCCCACGCTACCCAAAGATGTTGTGGACTTTGCCTCTTCCATCACAGTGTGTGCTTCTAACAAGGTTGCTCACCTCAAGCCTGCCGGCCTGCTCCAACCTCTGCCTGTACCCAGTGTCCCCTGGCAGCACATTGTGATGGACTTTGTCACAGACCTTCCTCCCTCAGCAGGATGCAACACTGTCTGGGTGGTGGTGGACCGGTTTTCTAAGATGGCACATTATATCCCGCTGACCGGCCTACCTTCTGCTCCCCGACTGGCGAGTCTGTTCATTCAGCACATCTTCTGCTTGCATGGCTTGCCCCTTCACATTGTGTCCGATCGGGGGGTTCAATTTACCTCAAAATTCTGGAGAGCACTCTGTAAGCTTCTTGATGTGAGATTGGACTTTTCCTCAGCCTATCACTCCCAGTCCAATGGGCAAGTCGAGAGGATCAACCAGATTATGGAGAATTATCTTCTTCCATGGGCAGAGTTCACAGTCAACATCCTAGAGTCCCTCTTCCTGTGTTGACTACATCTCAGGTACCCACTGCTGACTCTGTGTTTGGGGACTTTCTGCAAATCTGGCAACAGACCTGGTCCTCTGTTTTGCTGGCAGTCGATCGCATGAAGTGAAAAGCGGATACACAAGAATAGAGCCGCTTCAATATCTTCCAGGTACCAAAGTCTGGCTGTCCTCACAGAACATTCATTTAAAGGTGCCTTCATACAAGTTTGCTCCCAGGTTCCTCGCACCTTTTGAGATTTTGCAACAGATAAACGATGTCTCCTATAAGCTGCGGCTGCCTCCGACCCTCAGAATCCCCAACTCCTTTTATGTGTGCCTCCTGAAACCAGTGGTCCTGAACTGCTACAGTAAGACTTCCAGTTCCGCAGTTGCTCTCAGCGGTTCATCTGATGTATTTGAGGTGAGGGAGATCCTGGACTGCAAAAGGGTAGGAGGAAGGACTTTCTATATGGTGGACTGGAGATGGTTTGGTCCTGAGCAGAGGTCCTGGGAGCCGGAAGAGAACCTCAGTGCCCCTGCTCTCATTAAGAAATACCTCTCTCACTCTGGCCCCAAGAAGAGGGGGCGTAAGCGGGGGGATACTGTAGCGTTTATGGCCGCGGGTCGTCGGGTTTACTCACCCCTCGATGGCCGCAGCCATGGATCTGTGAGCGCTGGCTCGCATCTCCTTCCTAGGAGATGCAAGGGCTCACTTCCGCTCCGGTCCGCTGTGTCCCGTAGGGAGCGCACGCACGCTCGTGCCCGGTCTTAAAGGGCCAGCGCGCACACATTTGGAAATCATCATTATCAACTACACATGATTTTCTGGATTATAAGAAGGGCCCTGCCTTCTGATCCTTGCCTGGGCGTTGTTAGTGTATCCCATGTCAGTCTTGCAAAAGGTCCCTTAGTGTTATCCTGTTCCAGTTGTTACCCGTGCCGTTACCTGTATCCTGTATCCCGTGTTGTGTTCTTGTTCCTGAGCCTATTATTGTTGGAGTCGTGTCCTACTGCACCTGCTGTCGTTTGCCACGTCCCCTGTAGTTTGCCACGTCCAGTGTCTTCTGCCACGTCCAGTGTCTTCTGCTTTGTCCAGTGTCGTCTGTCACGTCTAGTATTATCCGCCACGTCTGGCACAACCTGCTGCACCCACCTCCATCCGTGCTGAAGCCTCGGCCACTGTCTGGATTAGTTCAGGTACCCGTGTGTTATGAACTGCTATAGACTCTTGTATAGACTGTGACTAAGCCAGCTGCCTTTCCACTATGGAGGTGCGGCCTAGTGGGTTCACATACCCTGTGACCGTGACATATGCCTCCATTTTTTTCATCGTCCTTACATTTTCATAGGCACTACATAGGAACTGTCACACAGTTCTGCACCACTGTGCACTAAAGTGCAGGCTCATCTTCAGACTTTCACTTCAAACACACAAACATATCAAAGGAGGGCATCTCATTTAAAAAAAAATCCAATTAACTTTATGTATCAGAGAAAACAATGTGGAAATGCTAATGAAGATAAATTGATAAAATGCTTATCTTCCTTACCCTAACCGCTTGTCAATAGACTCACAGGCTTATAGCTAGAAAAGATTTGATGAATTGCTATTATTTACTGACTGGTCGTGAAAATTAGAGTAATTTTTAATGTCTGTCGATAAAGAGGTATACATCTTTAATGATGGGACTCAGCTCTGTATTTATTTGGCATTCCCTCAGAGGTTATAATAGATAAAGTTCTTTAAATAGTATCATGGGAACTAGGATTAATACGACTACATTATGAGTTGTATGTTTTATTGCTGACTGATATAGTGATTTTACTATGAAACTATCTGATTTATCTCTTAAAAATAGGAATCTAAAAAAACAAACTGCTAAATGTGCACCTAATAAGCTGGCAACTGGGTCATGAAGGTTGCATTTTTTTGATACAATGTCATAGTTTTTTTTTATACAATTTTGGTGTAATTTTTTTTTTTCCCCAAAGCCATGAGTGGGTTCAAACAAAAGGTAAAGTATAAAGGAAAATCTGATACTTCTCCTCCCTTTTGTGTCCAAAACCCTGCACTGAAAACTACCCCAAAAACTTCATGTGATTCTAGCCTAAATATTATTACAACTTTTGTTAGAACAGCCCTGTACTTCTTTTTATATCAAAAGAAGAGTCAGAGCGCGGACTAAAAGAGAGGTAAAAATTTACTAAGGAAATGTAAGTGCATGTTTTTCTCTTTCTTGAGCTATGTGAAATGGCTAAATATCCAACTTTAATATAAAGACAGATTGGCAGCATTCTTATATTAGTGAAAATACATACTTCTTTTATTCACCCATATGTTAAAAACAGCGTTTTAGCTCACTTTCTTGAGCCAGCTTGAAAAAATGCTCAGAAAGATGAGCTGACAAGTTGCTTGTAACAGATAGGTGAATAAAAGAAGCATCTTTATTCTGTAATATTGAAGTGCTGATGATCTACATATCTATACATACACTGAATGGCCACATTATTAGAGACACCTATCTAGTAGCTTTGGCCTTCAAAACCGCAGCAATTTGTTATGACATAGATTCCACTAGGTCCAATCGTTCTGCCGGAATCTTAGCCCATGTGGTCAAGATAGATTCTTGCAGATGACGATAAAGTGTCCTTCTGCCAAAATGTAGCTGTTATGAAGAGATGTACTTGGTCGTCCACAATGCTTAGGTAAGCCCTATTTTTCAAACGTCCATCTATGAGTATCAGAGAACCCAGGGTGTGCAAAAAATAATTCCCCACACTATAACTCCTCCAGTCTAAACTGTTGACACCTGACAGGAATGGTTCATCGATTTATGCTGCTTGCACCAAATTATGACCCTCTCATCATCATAATGCAACATAAATTTGAATTCATCTGACCAGGCGATGTTCTTCCACTGCTCAGTGATCCAATTTTTTGCACTCTTTTGCCCATTGGAGTCTTGTCTTTCTGTTTCCCTTAGGCTTTATTCAGACGAATGGGAAAAACGTCCGTGCAACGCGCGTGATTTGCACGCACGTTGCACGGACCTATATTAGTCTATGGGACCGTGCAGACATGTCCGTGATTTTTACTCAGCGTGAGTCCACTGAAAAAAAGTCAGGACATGTGCGTTCTTTGGGCGTTTTGCTCGAATCACGCACCCATTGAAGTCAATGGGTGCGTGAAAACCACGCATGTCGCACGGAAGCACTTCCGTGCGGACAGCGTGATTCGGCAACAGCTGTCAAAAGGATGAATGAAAACAGAAAAGCACCACGTGCTTTTCTGTTTACAAACATCCAAATAGAGTGTCATAATGATGGCGGCACGAAGCCGCGCATCATACACTGATGACACACGCAGCTGTTAAGTGCATTTTGCGCACGCAAAACGCCTAGTTTTTTGTGTGCGCAAAACGCACACACTCGTGTAAATCAGGCCTTAGACAGGTATGGCACTTGAACTGGTCGGCTGCTGTTATAGCCCATCCGTGCTAACGAACGATGAGTTGTGGGATTGGACAAGTTAATTGGAGCACAAGCATTTTTCTCTCTGCAATTTTCTTGACTGTGCACCGCCTGACATCCTCCTCTAACCAATTTTGTCGACGTGTTGTTTACTCCACAAGATCTCCTTTCACTGGCTGTTTTTCCCGATCACACCATTATTGGTTTATTTGACACTGTTGCATGCAAAACCCCCACAGGGTTGGCAGTTTATGATATACTGGCCCTGGCTAGTTTAGCACCGATCACCATGCCTTGTTTGAAGTCACTCAGATCGCTCGATTTTCCAATTCTAATGTGAATTCACACTGAAACTGATCCATGGAAAACTTGCTCAGGATAGCTTCAATCGTGAAACGGCAGGTGTCTCCTAAAAAGTGGTCATTCGCACACACGCACACGCACACACACACACACACACGCAGCACACGCAGCACACGCACATACACACACACACACACACACACACATATAAACACACTCCTCCTTGAAATTGCAACACCAAGAAGGGCAAGCCGTAAGGTTATACAAATCAAGGAAGAAGCAGGTGTCGCTAAGATCTGCAAATAATCAGATTTTCAAGCACCTAGCTCCAATCTGTGGCATGTGTTAGGGGCATAAAAGCCAGATTGAAAGCAAATTTTTTAGCCACATAAAGCTTCAAAAACCGGATTGAGTGTTGTGGGATGATTGTGCGATGCCTCCTGTTTGTCGACGTGCAAGAGATTGAAGGGGCCTTCACAAAGGAACGTCACACCGAGCTTACTCCTGGATTATGGTGTGGGGTGGCATAAAGTACACCCCTCTAGTCATCATTTCAGTTACACTAACAGCTTGGCGTTACATTGATTTGGACGTGGAACTAGTGCTACGGCCATTTCTCCAAAGTGTCCCAGAAGTTTTTTAACAGGACAAAGCCAGGCAGCATGTTGCTCATGCTACTGTGAGCAGCCTGCGGCTACCGAGGCCTGCAGCATCTCCGGACTTGTCTCCCATAGAGCACATCTAGGATGTCATTGGAGAGCAACTGTAAAGGGATCCGTCAACAGCCAATCTTTATGATTTGCGTACCCAAGTGCATTCAGCATGACATAGTATTCCTCAGACAACCATTAATAACTTAATTGATAGCATGCCAAGGTGTGTAAGTGCGCGTATTGCTGCGCTTGGCGCTCACACTTAGAGGCTCTGTCACCAGATTTTGCAACCCCTATCTCGTATTGCAGCAGATCGGCGCTGCAATGTAGATAAGAGTAACGTTTTTTTTTTTTTAAACGAGCATTTTTGGCCAAGTTATGACCATTTTTATATTTATGCAAATGAGGCTTTCTAAAGTACAACTGGGCGTGTTTAAAGTTATGTACAAGTGGGCGTGTATTGTGTGTGTACATCTGGGCGTTTTTACTTGTTTTACTAGCTGGGCGTTGTGAATAGAAGTGTATAATGCTGACGAATCGGCATCATCCACTTCTCTTCACAACGCCCAGCTTCTGGCAGTGCACAGACACACAGCATGTTCTCGAGAGATCACGCTGTGACGTCACTCACTTCCTACCCAAGGTCCTGCATCGTGTCGGACGAGCGAGGACACATCGGCACCAGAGGCTACAGTTGATTCAGCAGCAGCATCAGCGTTTGCAGGTAAGTAGCTGCATCGACTTACCTGCAAACGCCGATGCTGCTGGAGAATCAAATGTAGCCTCTGGTGCCGATGTGTCCTCGCTCGTCCGACACGATGCAGGACCTGGGGCAGGAAGTGAGTGACGTCACAGCGTGATCTCTCGAGAACACGCTGTGTGTCTGTGCACTGCCAGAAGCTGGGCGTTGTGAAGAGAAGTGGATGATGCCGATTCGTCAGCATCATACACTTCTATTCACAACGCCCAGCTAGTAAAAGAAGTAAAAAGGCCCAGATGTACATACACAATACACGCCCAGTTGTACTTTAACGTTAAACACGCCCAGTTGTACTTTAGAAAGCCTCATTTGCATAAATATAAAAATGGTCATAACTTGGCCAAAAATGCTCGTTTAAAAAAACAAAAACGTTACTCTTATCTACATTGCAGCGCCGATCTGCTGCAATAGGAGATAGGGGTTGCAAAATCTGGTGACAGAGCCTCTTTAATACTGAATAAATCAAGATGGTTGGAATATTTGTTTTCCACTTATTTTATAATTTGCATATAATTCACACGTCTATCGATCCTGTGATTTCCACAATTCCAAAACTTTTTCTTCTTAGTGTTACAATTTCAAGGTTGAGGAGTGTGTATATATATATATATATATATATATATATATATATATATATATATATATATATATATACAACGAAGAAAAACAGCAGCACTCACTTTAGGAAGGAATTGTATATATATCTCTGGGTGCCCAGCAAGTAGTCCCGATCCTTGGACTAAGTACAGATATGAATAAGGAAAGTCTTGCAGCACTCCAATAAGCAAAATCGTGAAGTTTATTCAGTCCACATCAGGCAAAGGTGCAACGTTTCTGTCCTACAATAGGACCTTTCTCAAGCATGAGAAAGGTCCCATTGTAGGACAGAAACGTTGCAACTTTGCTTGATGTGGACTGAATAAACTTCACGATTTTGCTTATTGGAGTGCTGCAAGACTTTCTTTATTCATATATATATATATATATATATATATATATATATACATATATATATATATATATATATATACATATATATATATATATATATATATATATACACACACATATATATTGTGACAGACCATGTGGAGAAGTTGTGGATGGGGTCTATATTTCCCCGATTTCTGTCTTTTGCTATCTGAAAACAACCAGGAAAAATTCAGCAGAGAATGTGGTTCTCCCTCTGCAATAGGTTTTATCTAAAACCTGGAAAAGGGCCTGGTTGTTGGAGTGGGGAGAGATGGGTGGGTCCCCACCCCATCCACACAGTCCTGGTCTTGGGCTGTCTAGCTATTAATCAGGAGTCAGGTGTGATAGCCCTTTAAAAAGGCTGCAGTTCAGTCACTCTCTCTCTCAGCCTTGGGAGAGGAGCTTGTGAGAGCAAACTGACTGCATTCATAACAGGTTGTATGGTCTGCATGGTTTATGGTGCCAGGCATTAGGCTTGCACTGTGTTAGTTAGGATACCTGACTGTATAGTTAGTGCCGGACAGGCATAGAGTTTTCTTTTCTTTGTTTTCTTTTTATTCATGTACAACCTGTAAATAAAACTGGCTGAGGCCAGTAGTACCACATCTTTGCTGTGCGGACTGAAATTTACTGGCATGTTTGATACCGAGTGCCCGTCTACCCCAGGAGACGACTGTCACGATACCTAATTCCCTTACAATTGGTGGAGAATGCGGGCATCCCCATGTATGCAAATTACATCGATGGTCTTATTCTGCCATTGAAAGTACATTTCTGGCTAAGTGTCAAGGCCCCAAATTAAACGAGGTGAATTACAAAATTCACCAGCCAGGGAAAAGGAAGCCTGAGCAAGTGTATCATATAAATCTAATAAAACCATGGAAAGACAGAAATCTTGGGGAAATATAGACCCCCATCCACAACCTATCCACATGGTCTGTCACAATATATATATATATATATATATATATATATATATATATATATATTAGTGTGTGTGTATTCAATGTTCTTTTCTGGCTTCCTGGGGCTTAATAGCTTTCTGACAACTGAGGAATGTTAGAGACCATTGATATGAAGAAAAGAAGGAAGCTTGATCCAGCGCTTTAAAAGGGAGATTCTTCCAAATTTATTGTAACTTCATTTAAATATTCAATAAGCACAAAGGGATGGATGCAGCAAACCTACGCGTTTCCAACAAATCACTCGTTCTTAGTCATGGCGTGTCATGTAAACTACAAAACACACCTTGCATTTCTATCCATGGTCTCGTGAATAGGTACTTCCACTTCCTCCCCCCTACAAATGGCTGAGAAGGGGACGGGAGCAACCAACACAAGCTAGCCCTATATTGGAGCAGGTGAGTATATCCTGCCTTATCATTTAGTAAGACATAGAGAAACACAGAATAGCACCTGTCACGCACTGCCTCTGTGGAGAAAAATGAACGCACCTACTGTGTGGCGGACATATCGCCATTGAAGCCAGTTCTACTGCACAGAGGCCCGCTCAGCTGCCTTAAACGCTGTACGCTTAGATCAGCACAGGGCCCCCATCCTCTCAGAGCCCCCATGCCAGAGGCATGAGGAGGCCCGCACCGCCCGAAACATAAACATTTATGGGCCAAGCAGCACGGGCTCCCTCATGCCTGGTGGTGTCGCACCGATGCTAGCGACAGCCACATTCAATTATATCTGTGTCCTCAGGACGCAGATACAATTGAATACTATAAGCCTATAAGGCGATGGGACGACTCCCTGCGCAGGCTGGCGTGATGACATGACTGAATCATGCTGGCTTGCGCAAGCATCCCGCCCGAACGCTATGCAGTCCTTCGTCCGTCGCGGGAACGTGGCAAGGTAAGTAGAATTGTATTTTTTGGCGGGGGAGGGGTTGTGTGACACTATATACAAGTTATGGAGCTGTATGGTACTTTATTCAAGGGGGAGGGAGCTGTGTGACACTATATACAAGGGGAGGGTGTAGAAGATGTGTGGCACTACCTGAAACGGGGGGAATCACTGTTTGGCACTATATACAAGGAGAGGGAGGACTGTGTTGCACTATATACAGTGGGGGGCTATGTGGCACTATATACAAGTAAGGGGGCTGTGTGGCACTATATACAAGGGAGGAGGACTGTGTTGCATTATATACAAGGGGGGCTGTGTGGCACTATATACAAGAGGGGGCTATGTAGCACTATATACAAGATTGGGACTGTGTGGCACTAACCACAAGGGGGGGCTGTGTGGCGCTATCTACAGGGGATGCTGTGGCGCTATATACAGGAGGCACAAAGGGGGCTTTATTACTGTAGGGGCACAAAGGGGGCACGGTTACTGAAGGGGCACTTTTATTGTGTAGAGCACTGAGGGATTAGTATTACCATCAGGGGCACTGTGGATTATGAGTTTGTTTAGAAGATGTGGTATAGGTGTGGAGGATGCTGGAAAAGCAAATTCAAATTCTGCAGAGACGAGTCGTGGCTGGAATATAGTGGTCTGGGCCGTATGGAGAAAAAAGGGAAAGTAAACGACTCTATTCAGAGAAAACATCACCTGTGAGTCACTGGATAGAAATGTGCTGTAATCACGTATATCGTCTGCAGAGCTCCTCTGTATAACTGTTATCTACCACTATATGGTCACTATGTGTTGGTAATATTGCTCTTTGTATAGTGGTTTTTATTCAGTAACAGTATGGGGGTATTATTCAGTCAATATGCTGTCATGGTGTGGCAGTATTATTCAGTAACAGTATGGGGTATTATTCAGTCTATGTGGTTATAGTGTGGCAATATTATTTGGACCTTATATTGTGTTATTATTGGTAATATTGGTCTTATAATAGTGAGTTGTGTTCAGTAACAGTATGCAGGTAATATTTCATCTGGTATAGTGGTATGATTTAATAACTGTATATGTATATAGATCATTTCTTTGTATGAGAGGGGGGACATATGCTTTGGGGCTCGTAACACTCCAGGTCGCACTAGAAATCAGTGATGCAGTTCACTGCACATCGCCTTCTGAACTGACTGCATTATTAATACTGTAATTCAGCATTTAGGGGCCCCACTTTTAACTTTGCCCAGGGCCACACTTTGTCTAAATCCGGTCCTGGGCACATAGATCGGCATGGCCATGCGGCAGACGGAGGAGGGCCCCCTTTCCTCCCTGTGCACTTTTGGCAACCCACAGATCATGCCCCCTTCCTTCACATATGTTATTGAGGAGTTGCCGAAAGTACATACAAGGGGATGGGGCCCCCTCCGTCTGCCGCGTGGCCGCAACGATCTATTACTTAGAAAATGTATTAGGAGGGGAGGGGCCTGGTGAGGCTTGCTCTGTTTCGTGGTCTTCGTCACCAAGTAACCAGCGTCACTGTCAGATGCAGTGCAACAGATGACAGTGTTGCTCACTAGGTGACCAAAACCACCAGATAGAGCGCGCTGCTGAAATTAAGCCTAATACTGGTTGGTTGAGCCTCTTAGCCAATCTGTGTTAGGGTTCTTCTTTCTCCGCCCCCTGAGCCTGCCGGTGCTTTTACCTTGTGGTGTGTCTGCTGAGCGTCGTGAAGGGGACTGACTGAAAATAAAAATAACTAGGAGGTAGTAGTTGCTGTCCTGTCTGTAGAAAATGTTTGGAGTAGAGTGGAGCTCAGTGGACAGTTAAAGGCATTTGCCCTTCTTTAACATTTATAACATATCCACAAGATATACCATAAATGTCGGATAGATGCTGGTCCCACCTCTGGGACCTGCGCCTATATGTAGAAACTCTGTTCTGCCTTTCTCGGCACCTGCTGCTTCCCGGCCACTTCCTGATTAGATGGTTGGGAGTTACGAAAACAGCAAATCTTGCAGAGCTATGCTCTTTCTGTAACTTCTATAGAAGTGAATGGCAGTTACGGAAGAAGCGTAGCACGATAAAGTCATTATAACTTAGTTAAATGATTGCTTTGTATTATACTTAGTTGTTAATTATGGAAATAATTTGCATTATTTATGTTTGTTACTTGTGTTTTAAACTAGTAATAAAATGTGCAATATAGATTTGTATAGTTTTATAAGCGCATGGGCGTGGTTAGGTTATGGGGGGCCCAGGCAAATTCTTTGCACAGGGGCCCTCGGCAGTCTGTGTCCGCCTCTGCACCTACTGCTATTATGTAGAAATTATGATGACAAGTGGGAGAAACCAACACAGTGACTTCCATAGAGTACTGAGAAACTTCTAACTCCATAGCTACTGCTGAGTAAGTGCACTGTCCTGACTAATATTCAAAAGGGAAATCAGAGTGCACGGAAAAATGATCAGATGTTCATATAGTTACAAAAATCGGCAGATTGGATGCAAATGCAAAGTGTGCAGACAAATTGTTAAAACTGTGCATTTAGAAACAAATTGAAACACAATCCAATGAATATCACATATAAACCTCCATTTAATTTTACATATTCTATTTTCCAACACAAGTAGAGATTCCACTACCTGGTTTATGCAACGAAACAGAAACATTGTAAGCTATATTGCTTATAAATGTTGCGAACAAATGTTAATATTTTATATTATGATTATTGTATAGAAAACAGGAAAGCTATTTATCAAAATAATTAAACTAAAGGAAAATATTAGAGATAGCACCATCTC
Organism: Rhinoderma darwinii; assembly: GCF_050947455.1. Classification (NCBI taxonomy): domain Eukaryota; kingdom Metazoa; phylum Chordata; class Amphibia; order Anura; family Rhinodermatidae; genus Rhinoderma; species Rhinoderma darwinii. Next base: position 278,126,345 of record NC_134689.1, read on the forward strand.
AGTAATGAAAGATCATTTCCTTTTTCAAATTTATGCCCATAGGAGCCCTGGTATTGAGGTGATAATTCCAGAATGCCTCTTTATCTAAAAGGGCATATTTATAATTGCCCCCTCACAGCAGAATTTTAACCTTCTCGATAGCATGTGAGCTAAATAGTCTTTCTGATCCTTTGTGAAAAGAAATAAAATGTCTTGCTGCATTAGAGATATTTTGGATTGCCAGATTAGTAATGCAACCTAGGTGTTCTAAAATTCTGGTTTTGAACTTTCTAGTAGTACAGCCCAAATGCATGAGAGAACACTCTGTGCACTCTATAATGTAGACAACAAAATCACTGTTACAATTGATGTATTATTTTATAGGAAAAGTCCTATCTCCACAAGAGTTATCAAAGTTTTTTCCTGGTCGGGCATACATGCACACCTTGGAAGGATGAAAACCACATTGGAAAAACCCCTTTATGTTGCAGCCATGTAATGCTACATATATTGAACATGAGCATAGAAGGAGACAACAAATTTCCCAAAGTGGGAGCTCTTCTAGACCATTGATATAACTATAAAGTCATATACATTTATATTAATGGAATCTTTCATTGATATACAGACTGACCTAGTTTATGAAGAAAATGAAAATCTTATCTCTGTAGCTCTATCAGGGACTTTTTACTGCTCTACAACTACAAGAATAGATTCACTCGGACATGCACAGTAAGAGGCATGGGTGGGCATGGGTATTTCACAGTCTTTCTTTTCCAGAGTCAGTTGAGAAAGAGGAATGTGGAGGAAAAATCTTTACATATAGACACAAATGTTTGGTCGGTAGACCAAGACAATAGCCTCATGGTTGACCACTATGGAATACAGGATGTAACTTTTTCTTGGGTGACATCTGGAACACAAACAGCTAAGCTTATAAGAAAATGACTGGACACTAAGGTATGCTTTAAATAAAAGGGCAGGAGATTATATACTAGTATATTGTGCTGTTTAAATCTACACATGCATGAGTAATTTTCAGTACACACTATAAACAACCACTATGCAGTGCTTCCTGCAGTTAATGATTGGGGATGCTTTAAAAAATTGTTATGCTGAATTAGGGCATATGGACATCCTAAGGGGCGGGGGGGGGGGGGGGGGTACCCGGTTTTGGACCTTCCTTTATGAGCCAGAACAAAGTGCTTCTCTGGCGGGCTCAAACTGTCCATGTATTCCATGGAATACTACATTTTCCCTGCAGCGGCTGAAATGTCTCGCTGTATGTGGCTTCCCACGGCAAAATCACCTGTTTGCCAAGGACGATGAGACAATCCCTTTAACCACTTCTTATGTAACGCAGTGATGTCTATGCTGAGGTAGCAACAGTGGCGGATCATCATTAGGGCGGTTCGGGGCCCAAGGCTTTCAGGGGGCCTATGGCCGCCCGAACTGCACATGACCGCACAGGCTCCCTTATGCCCGGTGGCATCGCTAGCACCGGAGGGGGCCCCAGTGCTAGCGACAGCCACATTCACTTGTATTTGCGTCCACAATACAATACAAATGAATACTATAGGCTGAAGTCCACGTTAGGCCTGCAGCCTATAAGGCGCTGGGAAGACTCCCTGCGCAGGCCGGCAGGATGACGTCACTGCATCACGCTGGTCTGCGCATGCGTCCCGCCCGGAGGATGTGTAGAGCTCCGTCCATCGCAGGAACGGGGCAAGGTAAGTAAAATATATTTTACTGTATTTGTATTCTTTTTTGGGGGGGGGGGGTGCAGTGTAGCACTATATACAAGAAGGGGGGAGCGCTGTGAAGCACTATATACAAGAAGGTGGGGAAGCACTGTGTGACACTATATACAAGGGGCGGCTGTGTAGTACTATATACAAGAAGGGGGGAAGCGCTGTGTAGCACTATATAAAAGAAGGGGGGAATCACTTTGTAGCACTATATACAAGGGGGGGGCGCTGTGTGGTACTATATACAAGAAGTGAGGGGAAGCGCTGTGTAGCACTATATACAAGAAGGGCGAGCGCTGTGCAGCACTATATACAAGAAGGGTGGGGGAAGCTCTGTGTAGCACTCTATACAAGAAGGGTGGAAGCGCTGTGTGGTACTATATACAAGAAGGTTGGGAACCGCTTTGCGACACTATATACAAGGAGGGGGGGGGGGCTGTGTAGCACTATATACTAGAAGGGGGAAGCGCTGTGTGGTACTATATACAAGAAGGGGGAGCGCTGTGCAGCACTATATACAAGAAGGGTGGGGGAAGCACTGTGTAACACTTTATACAGGAAGGGGGGAAGCGCTGTGTGGTACTATATACAAGAAGGGGTGAAAGCGCTGTGTAGCACTATATACAAGAAGGAAGGGAAGCGCTGTGCAGCATGTTATACAAGAAGGGGGGAAGCACTGTGTAACACTATATACCAGAAAGGGGGGGGGGCGCTGTGTAGCACTATATACAAGGGAGAGGGAAGAGCTGTGTGGTATTATATACGAGAAGGAAGGGAAGTGCTGTGCTGCACTATATACAAGAAGGGGGGGAAGCGTTGTGTGGTACTATATACAAGAAGGGGGGAAGAGCTGTGTAGCACTATATACATGAAGGGGGGAAGCGCTGTGTAGCACTATATACAATGGGGGGGGGGGGCGCTGTGTGGTACTATATACAAGAAGGGGGGAAAGCGCTGTGTAGCACTATATACAAGAAGGGGGCAGCGCTGTGTGACACTATATACAAGGGAGGAAAACGCTGTGTGACACTAAATTCAAGGGGGTAGCACTATGGAGCACTATATACATGGGGGGAGCGCTGTGTGACACTATATACAAGGAGGGGAGCGCTGGGTGACACTATATTCATGGGGGAATGCGCTGCGTGACACTATATACAAGGGGGGAGCGCTGTGTAGCACTATATACAAGGGGGGAAGCACTGTGTGACACTATATATAAGGGGGAAAGCTCTGTGTAGCACTATATACAAGGGGGAGAGTGCTGTGTGATGCTATATACAAGGGGGGAAGCGCTGTGTGACACTATATACAAGGGGGAGCGCTGTGTGCCACTATATACAAGGGGGTAAGCACTGGGTGACACTATATACAAGGGGAGAGTGCTATGTAGCACTATATACAAGGGGGAACGCTGTGTAGCACTATATATGAGGGTGGAAGCGCTGTGTAGCACTATATACAAGGGGGAGAGGCTGTGTAGCACTACACCGTGTTCCAAATTATTATGCACATTGGATTTAAGTATCATAAACATTTAATTATTTAATTATTAGTTTTTCAATTAAACTCATGGATGGTATTGTGTCTTAGGGCTCTTTGGATCATTGTAATCAATCTCAGACACCTGTGATAATTAGTTTGCCAGGTGTGCCCAATCAAAAGAAAACTACTTAAGAAGGACGTTCCACATTATTAAGCAGGCCACAGGTTTCAAGCAATATGGAAAAGAAAAAGGATCTCTCTGCTGCCGAAATGCGTGAAATAGTGCAATACCTTGGACAAGGTATGAAAACATTGGATATTTCAAGAAAACTTAAGCGTGATCATCGTCCTGTGAAAAGATTTGTGGCTGATTCAGAGCACAGACGGGTTCTTTCAGATAAAGGCATAATGAGGAAGGTTTCTGCCAGACAAATTAATAGGATTAGGAGAGCAGCTGCTAAAATGCCATTGCAAAGCAGCAAACAGGTATTGGATGCCGCTGGTGCCAAGGTGTAGGATCCTCCAGAGGTTTGCAAGTGTCCATAAAGCTATTATTCTGCCACCCCTAAACAATGCTCCCAAGCAGAAACGGTTGCAGTGGGCTCAGAAATACATGAAGACTAATTTTCAAACCGTGTTGTTTACTGATGAGTGCCGTGCAACCCTGGATGGTCCAGATGGATGGAGTAGTGGATGGTTGGTGAATGGCCACCATGTCCCAACAAGGCTGCGATGTCAGCAAGGAGGTGGCAGAGTCATGTTTTGGGCTGGAATCATGGGGAGAGAGCTGGTAGGCCCCTTTGGGGTCCCTGACGGTGTGAAAATGACCTCTGCAAAGTACGTAGAGTTTATGACTGACCACTTTCTTCCGTGGTACAAAAAGAAGAACCGTGCCTTCCATAGCAAAATTATCTTCATGCATGACAATGCACCATCTCGTGCTGCAAAGAATACCTCTTTGTCATTGGCTGCTATGGGCATAAAAGGAGAGAAACTCATGGTGTGGCCCCCATGTTCCCTTGACCTCAACCCTATTGAGAACCTTTGGAGCATCCTCAAGCAAAATATCTATGAGAGTGGGAGGCAGTTCACATCAAAACAGAAGCTCTGGGAGGCTATTCTGACATCCTCCAAAGATATTCAAGCAGAAACTGTCCAAATACTCACAAATTCAATGGATGCAAGAATTGTGAAGGTGATATCAAAGAAGGGGTCCTATGTTAACATGTAACTTGGCCTGTTAAGTTTTTTTTTGATTGAAAGAGCTTTTGATTTCTGTAAATATGACCTCCTGATGCTGCAAATTCAACAAATTACCATTTTAGTTCTCTTTACAACCTTTAAAATGTTTTGATCTCTGTTGTGCATAATAATTTGAAACAGTGCATTTTGAGTTTTTTACTTCTAAAAAAAAATCTGTTATCATTAGGAGATTTGTTCAATAAAATTTGCATTATACTCCAACGGTTGATGGCTTGAAGATTATACTGACTGTCATTTGCATAGACTATTTAGGAAAATCAGCGAAAAATAACATTTGCATAATAATTTGGAACGCGGTGTATATTCTAGGGGGGAACACTATGTAGCACTATATACAAGGGGGAACCACTGTGTGACACTATGTACAAGAGGGGAGGCGCTGTGTGACACTATATACAAGCGGGGGAGCACTGTGTGGCACTCAGGGCCGATTCTAGCTGTCACGGCGCGGGGTGTGGACCCACTGGGCCGTACCGCATAGCGGGGTAACAGCTGGCCAACAAGGTACAAAACAAAGTCTATAGTTCGGAACGGGTACCTGAGGCAATGTAGACAGTAGCGCAGGCACGACTTGACTTTCACAGCAGGTGGCACCGTGGATGCAGCGGAAGACATGACTTGACTTTCACTGTAGATACGATAGCACGGGATACAGGGTACAAGCAGCAGGAACGGGTAACACTGGGAACAGGAAAACACTGGGAGACCATTTGCAAGACAAACTTAGGTATACAACAATGCACAGGCGAGGAACAAGTGGGCAGAGCCCCTTTTTATAGTCCAGCAGCCATTTGGGCTAATTATTTATGGGTGACAGCTGGGCGCGTACTGGCCCTTTAAGGCCGTGCACACGTGGGCACGCACGCCCTGCGGGAAACAGTCCGTGGACCCGGAAGTGAGTGCCGGCATCTCCCTGGAGGGAGCTGACGCCGCGAAGACAGATGTCCATGGCCGAGGCTGCCAGAGAGTAAGTCTAAATGCCGGCCCCCGGCCATAGACATTACACTATCTTTTCTGCTGCCTGAGGCGAAAATTTAAATGGCGCCTCCCCAGATTTTGATTGACAACTCCCTGGATGTTCTACATTACTAGCAGCCTCCTCCAACTCTTGCGGATGCGCCGTTGACTTGTACTGGCATGTGCGGTGCAGCCAGGCAGAATACACCTCGCTGCATGGTTCATGTCCAAGTAGTACAAGGCAATGGCACATCCGAGTAAGTTGGAGGAGACTGCTAGCGATGTATATCAGTCAGGGGATGTCAATCAAACATTGAAAGGTGGGTTTGGAGGAAGGATGATGTGACTCTTCAGGATAGCGTCACCGCCCCATGACCCTTTAATGAGAAATTAGCATATAGTGTGCGCCATTTTAAAAGTTGATTTTATAGATTTTGCTGCATCTGAAAAAAACATACAGGGGAATGTTTGGAAATGTTGTTAGGTCATGTATTATTGCATGGTTGCGGTTCAAGGGGTTAAAATTACCTGACAGGTTCCCATTAAATGTACAATGAATTGAAAACAATTCTATCTGCCCTGCAATTTTGTTATTATAAATATATCCTATATAATTACAGCTCCAGAACCAAGCTCTGACATATATACAACTCCAGAACCAAGCTCAGTACATAAATACAACACCAGAACTAAACTCAATACATAAATACAGCACCAGAACCAAGCTCAGTACATATATAAAAAGGAGAGTGAGGCAGCACTACCAAATTTGTGAAAATAATGATCCGTTTATTCCACTCGTGTGCGACGTTTCAGCTCAGTGTGAGCCTTTCTCAAGCATGATAGTGAAGTACAAAAAGCACCTATATATGCAAGTCACAATCAAAAATCTAATTACAAACATTTAGTGAAAAGATAAAAGAACAATAAAGCCAATGTATATAAAATTGTGTCAATACAATCCCTTGTGGATATCCTGACATACATATAAATATAAATATATCGAGTAATGTATATAAATAGTGTAAACATCATATAACGTTAATAGGAGCAATCAGTGAGATTGGCAAATATCTGTGACAACATGTGAATAATATCACCACAGGTGTTTAAAAGAACTTTAAAAACATTCTGACCTCGCTGGATTGGCTGCTAGCGTCCCACACTGTCCACTGCGCATGCCCGTGAGTTACATCACATCCGGTATGGCATTGATATGCATTATGACGTCGGACTTCGGCTCGCGCATGCGCTGTTCACACTATTGACGTGAATCGCCATTTTGGAAAAGGGCACTGTTGTTATATCGTGTCTCGTAAGTATCGTACATTATTCTCATTTCAAACATGACTAAATATAATTGATTCACACCCTAAAGTGTATACGTAATATCCAATATATGTAGATAAGGAGTTTTACCATTTGACAATGAACTCAAATGGCCCAATGTCAGTATAGTGGTCTATGATGTGTCCGTTCACATTTGGATTAACTAACATAGAGACACATCATATTATGGAAATCTCACAATTATTTACGATTCTTAACAGTATAGAATGTGATATAACTAGCAATGGAGACAATATTTGAAACATTTACAGTGCACAGCGGGAAAAAGATTCTATTGGAACAGTGTATGGGCATATTCAGCCGATCCAAGAGGTAACACTTGAGAACTGTATTCTCTAAAGAAAAAGAGAGAAGAAAATATTTTTAGAAGTAATATATGAATAACATGTCAGATAATTATACTCTCAGTAGTCATAATATGAGCAAATAAGTATGTTTCTTACTTCAAACTATCATTGTTTACCAACAAAGTGGAAGACATAGAAACCATTATAGGACTCCGAGCAGATATCGCATCAAAGCCAGGTCATGGGTTATCTGGAAAAACTGGGAAAGATCTTAAAATCCACATTGAGACCTTTTGGGGATAGGGTATCTAGTTTGAAGATCCATTCTAGCTCTAAATGTTTTAATTTCGAGATCCTATCACCACCACATCTATGACGGGGTACATGATCAACTATAAATAACTTAAAGTCATTTTCACTGTGGTTTTTCTCCACAAAGTGCTTGGGCAGAGGTAAATCAATTTTTTTTAGTGCGAATCGTTGATTTGTGATTATTGATGCGTTTTTTGCATTCCAGGGTAGTTTCACCCACATATAATAATTTGCAGGGGCATTGTATAATATATATCACATAATCAGATTTGCATGTTAAATGATATTTGATTTTATGTACAGTACCTCTTGTCGGATGAACAAATGGCTCACTTTTTATAAGGTTTTTACAATTATAGCACCCCAGACATGGGAAACACCCTGTTTTTGGAGGTGCTAAAAATGTTTGATCATTTTTAACCGTTTTTCCTACATCCGCATGGACCAGCCGGTCTTTAAGGTTCTTTGTCCTCCGATAGGCCATACGAGGTGGAGCAAGAAATTCTGGGATCTTATCATAGGTACTCCTCAATATCCCCCATTCTTTTTTAATGATTTTGGCAATTTTGTTACTTTTGTGGGAAAATGTAGACACTAAAGTTAATCTCTGTGATTTAGTCTGTGATTTTTTCCTTAGAAGATCTTGTCTAGGGATCTCATCGACTTTTGATCTTTTATTATCCAATAATCTTTTGGGGTATCCATGATTTTTTAATTTCTGGGACATAGCTCTCAACCTGACATCCAACACAGAAGGATCCTGAACAATCCTTTTAACCCTTAAAATTTGGCTGTAAGGGAGGGAGGCGATCATTGGGTGAGGATGACAACTTTTGAATCTTAACAAATTATTACGATCTGTAGGTTTACTGTATAGATCATTACATAATTTGTTCTCTTTCCTAAAAACCTTTGTATCCAGAAACTGTAATGATGTCACTGACGATACCATCGTAAATTTAATGTCACTATCCATCTCATTCAAGAATGAAAAGAAACATTCAAGCTCCTCCTGGGAGCCAGTCCAAATAACGAAGACGTCGTCTATGTATCTCCACCACCTCAAAACTTTAGTGAAGTGGGGAGACACATAGACAGCGTCTTCCTCTAAAGCTGCCATAAACATGTTGGCGTATGTGGGCGCCACGTTTGAACCCATGGCGGTTCCCCTTCTCTGGGCATAAAAAGTATCTCCATGTAAAAAATAATTTTCAGTTAGAATAATTTTCAACAAACACATCAAGAGACTGATACACTCCTGGGTGTAGTCTGAACCTTGTAGTGCTTTAAAGACAGTATGTAAACCTCTGGTATGATTGATTGAAGTGTACAGGCTGCACACATCGAAAGATACGAGTATGCAGTCACCGTCCAGCTCAATCTCATCCAATTTAGTCAGGAAATCTGTTGTATCCTGAATATAGGATTTAGCTGATGTTGCAAAGACTCTCAAAATTTTGTCCAGAAATATTGCAATAGGGGAAAAAATTGAGCCACAGCCCGATATTATCGGCCTACCCGGAGGGTCAATCATTGACTTGTGGATCTTTGGTAGACAATATAACACTGGGACCACTGGGTGCCGCACCGTCATAAAGTCTAGTAGATCCTTGTCAATGATACCTACATGGTAGGCGTCGTTCAACAGCCCATCTATTGCTCTCTTAGTCCTAAACTTCGGATCAGAAGGTAATGATTCATATACATTTAGGTCATCCAATTGTCTAGCCAACTCAGCCAGATATCTCGATGTGTCCATGACCACCAAGGCCCCACCTTTGTCGGCAGGCTTAATGGTCATGGACACATCGTGAGAAAGGCCATCAACAGCCAACATCTCCTCCCTAGTTAAATTGGGGGAGCCTGAAAAATGATCATTATCCATCTCCCTTAAGGAACATGTTCGCTGTTTAACTACATTTATAAATGCATCAATAGCAGGTTCATTTACATGTGGCTGGTGCATACTTCTTTTATATAGACCTACTTCACTCAGAGTTAACTCAGTACATTTCACAGTTTTGACTTCAGCCTTTTTATCAACAAATAATACCTTAAACTTAATTTTACGGAAAAAAATCAAATAAATCCAATTCTAATTGGAACCAGTCCATATTGGTGGTTGGGCTGAATGATAGGCCCTTATTATAGGCCGAGACCTCATTATCTGACAAGTCACGTGATGACATATTTACCACAAGGGTCCCTGTGGGGTCTTGATCTCCTTCTGTTCCTTGTTGAGGGGTTGTTGTCGATCCCTCTTCGCTCTGTATGCCCGAGTTCTTGTACCGCCTCCTATGTTTGCATCCCCCTCGTCTCGAATATCTCAGTCCAGATTAATGCCTAAAAAAACAGTGGGGGTTTCAACATTATCAGAATCAGATGTGTTGGAAAATCTTTTCCTCTTTCTGATGTGATTGGAGAACATTTTACCCTTGTTCATGGTGGAATCTTTTTGCCAGCTGTATATCTTTCCGGACTCATAATCTTCAATATCGTGATGCCATTTCTGACGTTTTGCATTCTCACCATGAGATCTGAATTTCAACATAGATTCGGTCACTCTCTGTTTAAAAATCTTCAATTCCTCATCAGATAGCAAGATTTTAAGGGTATCATCCACATTTTGCATCCGAATTCCAATCTCACGTAATTCCTTGTGTGTGAACAGCGCATGTGCGAGCCGAAGTCAGACGTCATAACGCATATCAATGCCATACCGGATGTGATGTAACTCACGGGCATGCGCAGTGGACAGTGTGGGACGCTAGCAGCCGATCCAGCGAGGTCAGAATGTTTTTAAAGTTGTTTTAAACACCTGTGGTGATATTATTCACATGTTGTCACAGATATTTGCCAATCTCACTGATTGGTCCTATTAACGTTATATGATGTTTACACTATTTATATACATTACTCTATATATTTATATTTATATGTATGTCAGGATATCCACAAGGGATTGTATTGACATGATTTTATATACATTGGCTTCATTGTTCTTTTATCTTTTCACGAAATGTTTGTAATGAGATTTTTGATTGTGACTTGATGTGCTTTTTGTACTTTACTATCATGCTTGAGAAAGGCTCACACTGAGCTGAAACGTCGCACACGAGTGGAATAAACGGATCATTATTTTCACAAATTTGGTAGTGCTGCCTCACTCTCCTTTTAACGTATATAGAAGGGTCATTGGACTGTGACCTACGAGGCGTGCACCCAACTTATATCCTTTTGTCCAGTGCTGCTGATATTTGCTTGTTTCTTGTGAAGCTCAGTACATAAATACAACACCAGATCCAAGCTCAGCACATAAATACAGCATCAGAAACAAGCTCTGTACATATATACAACACCAGAACCAAGCTCATTACATATATCCAGAACCAAACTCAGTACATAAATACAACACAAATACAGCTCAATTTAGTGTAACCCCTGCTGTATACGTTTGTACGGCGTAAAACTACAGCTCCCAGCATGGCCCGAACAATGGTAAGAATATGCTGGGAGTTGCTGATTCACAAAAAAAAACAACAATCATACTACCGATCATCTGACTGCAGATCATACAGTGACTACAGTACTAATTAGAGGCAGAATAAACATTTACATTAAGTGACTCACCAGTGATGATCTCAGATTCTAGATTTTCTCTTTTCTTCTCCATCCGGTACAGACCTCTATGACAACTTCTCCCTACCATGGCCCATTTCTGCAGTTTGCCGCTCAGATGTCTTCAGCTTCACACTTTTCAAACATTTTTGTACCTATAATCGAAGATAAAATTCTCATAATGCCAAACACTGCACATCTAATTATAATAGCACCATATACTGTCCCTGATTATAAGAGCACCATACAATGTGTCCCACACACACAGTGCTCTCTGTAGATAGTGCCCCCATCGATCCCCCTGTAGATAGTGCCCCCATAGATAGTGCCCTACATAGATCCCCCTGTACATAGTGCCCACATATAGCTCTCCCTGTAGATAGTGTCCTACATATAGCCCCTCTGTAGCTTGTGCCCTACATATAGCTCTCCCTGTAGATAGTGCCCTACATATAGCCCCCTGTAAATAGTGCCCTACATATAGCCCCCAGTATATAGTGCCCCACATATAGCCACCCTTGTAGATAGTGCCCCACATATAGCCCCCTGAAAATAGTGCCCCACATATAGCCCACCTGTATATAGTACCTCACATATAGCCCCCTGTATATACTGCCTCACATAGCCCGCCTGTATATAGTGCCCCGTATATATATATACCTGTATATAGTACCTCAAATAGCCCCCTGTATATAGTTCCCTACATTTAGGCCCCCACTGTAGATAGTTCCCTAAATATAGCCCCCTCTATAGATTGTGGCCAACATATCCCTCCCCTCCTGTAGATAATGCAACACACACTTTTTAAAGAAAAAAAACCAAAACTTGACATGCTCCCTGATCCCGTTCCCGAGCCGTCCTGTGGCAATGTACGCCTGCTTTCTTCTGAGCAGGTCTTCTGGGGCTGAACGATTCAAGCGTTACGATGACGTCATCGCACCGCTTGCGTCGTTGAAAGGCGCTGATTGACATGGCAGAATTACTTGCCCTGCCAATCAGCGCCTTTCAACAACGGAAGCATCGCGTGTGGTTGAAAGGCGCTGATTGGCGGGGCAAGTCATTCTGCCCTGCCAATCATCATCATTGTGAGGTGCTGAATGGTCGGAACCCGTGCCCGCCATACAGCACTTATGCATGTAATTGTATCTGCGTCATATAGACACAGTTACAATTAGTGCAGGAGGGGGTTGCGGCAGCTGGTTTCAGTGGTGCCACCGCCCCTTCAGGGAGGCAGCAGGCCACCGCCAGAGGCGAGATGCTCATCACGCCTCATGGACAGTGTGGCCCTGGTGGCAGTATCAGGGGCGTAGCTAGGGGGGGGGCAGGCGGGGCATGTGCCCCGGGCGCAGCTTAGAGGGGGGCGCCAGCGCCACCTCCTCCTGCACTATAATTGTACCTGTGTCTATAGCACGCAGGTACAATTAGAAGCAATGAATGACCGGGCACGTTCCGTGCCCGGCCATTCAGCGCCTTTCGACGAGTGAAGTAACTGGTACCTTTTGTACCAGTGAAGCTTCCGTCGATGAAAGGCGCTGACTGACAGGGAAAGTCATCCTGCCCAGCCAATCAGCATCTTTCATAGACGCTGCGTTCAACCCCCAGGAGACCTGCGTAGAAGAGAGCAGGTCTCCATGGCTGCTGGACGGCGTGGAAGCGGGATTAAGGTGAGTTTAAATTTTTTTATTTTTTTTATTGTAATGAAAGTGTGTGGCTGTATCTACAGGGGGGGGCTTTATCTACGGGGGACTTTATCTACGGGGGAACTTTGTCTACACGGGGGGGGGGGACTTTGTCTACATGGGGGGGGGCTTTATCTACAAGGGGCGGCCTTTATCTACAAGGGGGACTTTATCTACGGGGGACTTTATTTACACGGGGGGGGCTTTATCTACGGAGGGGGGACTTTATCTACACGGGGGGGCTTTATCTACGGGGGGGGGGGGCTTTATCTACAGGGGGGTGTCTATATACAGGGGGGGCTATCTATGGAGCACCATATACAGGGGTGGGCTATAGCTACAGGGATGGCTATATAGTATATAGCCCCCTGTAGTTATAGCCCACCTCTGTATATAGCCCACCCCTGTAGATATAGCCCACCCCTGTAGATATAGCCCACCCCTGGATATAGCCCACCCCTGGATATAGCCCACCCCTGTAGATATAGCCCCCCTGTAGATATAGCCCCCCCTGGATATAGCCCACCCCCATGATATAGCCCACCCCTGGATATAGCCCCCCTCTGGATATAGCCCCCCTGTAGATATAGTCCCCTTGTAGATATAGCCCACCCCTGTATATAGTCCCCCTGTAGATATAGCCCACCCCTGTATATAGTATCCCACAAATAGCTTCCCCTATAGTGCTCCACAGAAAGCCCACCCCTGTATATAGTCCCCTGTACATATAGTCCACCCCTGTATATAGTGCTCCACAGATGGGCTATCTGTGGAGCACTATATACAGGGGTGGACTATATGTGGAGCACTATATACAGGGGTGGACTATATGTGGAGCACTATATACAGGGGTGGGCTATATCTACAGGGGGCCTATATACAGGGGTGGGCTATCTGTGAAACACTATATACAGGGGTGGACTATATGTGGAGCACTATATACAGGGGTGGACTATATGTGGAGCACTATATACAGGGGTGGGCTATATCTACAGGGGGGCTACATACAGGGGTGGGCTATATCTACAGGGGGGCTATATACAGGGGTGGGCTATCTGTAGAGCACTATATACAGGGGGGGGGGGGCTATATACAGGGTTGGGCAATACGTGGAGCACTATATACAGGGCTGGGCTATATCTACAGGGGGCTATATACAGGGGTGGGGTATCTGTAGAGCACTATAGAGGGAGTTATTTGTGGGACACTGTATACAGGGGTGAGCTATATGGGCGCACTATCTACAGGGGGCACAGTGTGTGTGTGTGGGACACGGTGTATGGTGCTATTATAATTAGAGGTGCAGTGTATGGCACTATTATATTTAGGGGCATAGTATGTGGTATAATGAGAACTTTATATTTATTTATAGGTGCAGAAATGTTGGAAAAGTGAGAAGCTGGAGACATGTGAGCGGCAAACTGCAGAAATCGTCTGTGACCGGGAGAATTCATCATAGAGGTCTGGACCGGATGGAGAAAAATAACTAGAATCTGAGACGTCACCGGTGAGTCACTTAATGTAAATGTTTATTCTGCCTCTAATCAGCACTGTAGTCACTGTATGATCTGCAGCGAGATGGTGATATGATTATGATATGATTTATTTTTTGTGAAACAGCATCTCCCAGCATATCCTTACCATTGTTCGGGCCATGCTGGGAGCTGTAGTTTTACGCCGTACAAACCTGTACAGCAGGGGTTGCACTAAATTGAGCTGTATTTGTGCTGGTGCTGTATTTATGTACTGAGCTTGGTTCTGGTGTTGTGTATAGAACCTTATTGCTTGTAAAATGTACAAATGTTTTTATTCTCGCGTTACATAAAAAGAAATGTGGAAAATAAATGACACGTCGATTGGTAGAGAAAACAAACACGGCGAGGGGGAAGGAGATGTCGGGAAAGAGGTTGGGGGGGGCGCCAAACTGAATCTTTTCCCCGGGTGCTGGAGAACCTAGCTATGCCTCTGGGCAGTATATACAATGGGGGGGGGGAGCTCTATCAATAGGGGGGCTGTGTTTGGCGCTGTCTACAGGGGGATGTGTGTGATGCTATCTACAGGGGGTCTGTGTGGCGCTATCTATAGGGGGTCTGTGCTATCTACAGGTGTGTGTGTGCGGCGCTATCTACATGTGGGGGTGTGGCACTATCTACAGGGGGATGAGTGTGGCGCTATCTACAGGGTGCGTGTGTGGCTTTATTTACATGTGGGTGTTGCACTATCTACAGGGGACACTGTGTATGTGGTGCTTTACTTTACAGGGTGTGACACAATTATATTCAGGGGCACAGTGTTTGGTACTATTTTATTCAATTCTGGGGCGCAGTGTTTGGTGCTATTATATTTAGGGGCAAAGTGTGTGGCACCATGATAATTTTATCTTCGTTTATAGGTGTGGAAATGTTGGAAAAGTGAAGAGTCAAAGACATCTTGCAGCAATGGGTCATGGCCGGGAGAAGTCGTCATGAAGTCTGGACCAGATGGAGAAGAAAAGAGGAAAAAAAACTACTAGAATCTGAGACGTCGTCACCTGCGAGTCACTAAATTTATAGAGAATCTGTCACCTCTCCTGACATGTTCATTATAGGAAATTCTTGTATTTCACAAAAGGTCTTTGTGCAGTCCAGGACTGGTCTACTTAATCCGCTACTGGGTAGCAGTATCCAGATCGGTCAGCTGAGGGTGATGGGACACTGGTCAAGAGTACTGGAATAGCCGAAGATGCCCTATAGCTGCCCCCACACAATATAATGTCTCTATAGCTGCTCCCACACAGTATAATTCCCCCATAGATGTCCCACACAGTATAATGCCCCCAAAGCTGCCCCACACAGTATGATGCATCTATAGCTGCCCCACATAGGAAAATACCCCTATAGCTGCCCTTCCCACAGTATAATGCCCCTAAAGCTGCCCCACACAGTATAATTTCCCTATATCTTCCCCACACAGTATAATGTCCCGTTAGCTGCCCCACATAGTATAATGCCCCTATAGCTGTCCCCACAAAGAATAATGCCCTTATAGCTGCCCCCACACAGAATAAGGCCCCTATAGCTGCCCTGGCGCAACCAACTTTGATAAATTCTGATATCCGTAGAAACAGATGAAAAGACTTCTTAATAGTTAAGATAATTTTTATAAGCAGGGGCGTAGCTAAAGGCTCATGGGCCCTGATGCAAAAGTTCTTATTGGGCCCCCCCCCCCGCAAACATCTCATGGCCGACGGTCCGCAGCTTTCAGCTGCATCGCTGGGTCTCCTAAGTGACCCAACAATTCAGCACTAGCAGCCAGGGGCGTCACTAAGGACTTAAAATGTCAGGGGAAATAGCCCCAATACATATGTGTCCGCCCCAAAAAATTGTATGTGTGTATAGGAGAAAATCTATCTATAGCACTACGACCCTATAAACTATGGATAGGATTAGATACAGCGGCTCTGCAGACAGTATCACACATGATAGGATTAGATACACAGCTCAGCAGACAGTATCACACATGATAGTATTAGATACAGCGGCTCAGTAGACAGTATCACACATGATAGGATTAGATATAAAGCCCAGCAGACAGTATCACACATGATAGGATTAGATACACAGCTCAGCAGACAGTATCACATATGATAGGATTAGAGATAGGGCCCAGCAGACAGTATCACACATGATTAGATTAGATACAGTAGCTCAGCGGACAGTATCACACATGATAGGATTAGATACAGTAGCTCATCAGACAGTATCACACATGATAGGATTAGATACAGTGGCTCAGCAGGCAGTATCACACATGATTGGATTAGATATAGGGCCCAGCTCGCTGACATTGCGGCTCCAGCGCTGGACCCAGGAAAGGTAAGAATAATAATTGTTTTGCTTCTTTATGTGTTACTAATTATTTTAGTGTGTTAGGGTTTTTTTACAAGTTCGGTTGTTGGACTACTTCGGATTCGAGGACTTCAATGACAGAGTTTTTTTTATTCTCAATAAAATGGTTAATGGGGGTTGTGTTTTTTATTTCAATAAAATAATTTTTCTATGTGCTTGTATTTTTTTAAACTTTATTATTACTGCCTTAGTAATGGCCGCCGGCTGATTGACCACCTCCATCACTAAGACGAGGCTTAATGTTAGCAGGTGCAGAGGCAAACAATAACCCCCATTATTACACCACCAGGGGTACTAGGAAGAGCCGGTACGAACCAGTCCCCGACCATCTGTAGTGATGGTCAGGCACCAGGGCGGCCACAGGCTGGTAGTATTAGGCTGGGATAGGCCATAAAGAGTGGCCCTTCCCACCCTGGTAATGCTGCCTGATGCTGTGTTGTATCTGGCTGGTTATGAAAATTGGGGGGGGGGACCCCACATCGCTCTTTCCAATTATTTTTTATTTTATTAAAATGATGTGGGGTCCCCCCCATTTTTCATAACCAGCCAGATACAATATAACAGCATCAGGCAGCATTACCAGGATGGGAAGGGCCACTGTTTCTGGCCTTTCCCAGCCTAATACTACCAGCCTGCGGCCGCCCCATTGCCTGGCCATCACTACAGATGGTCAAGTACTCGATCGTACCCGGCTATTCCCAGCATCCCTAGTGGCGATGGGTACCGGGGTAATAATGGGGGTTAGTGTAAGCCTCTGCACCGGCTAACACTAAGCCCCGCCTTAGCAATGGACGCTGTCAATCCGCCGGCGGCCATTACTAAGGCGGTACTAATATCGTTTACAAAAAACCACAAAGACATAGAAAAAATATTTTATTGAAATAAAAAAAAAACACACAATCCTCGCTATCCATTTTATTGATAATAACAAAAAGCCGTCATCTAAGTAGTCCTGGAATTCGATGTAGTCCAACGACCGAACCTGTAAGAAAACACACAAAAAACGATTAGTAGTAACACATGTGTTAGGTTTAGATACAGGGCCCATGTGTGATACTGTCTGTGGGGCCCTGTATCTAAGCCTACCACAAGGTAGGCTTAGATACAGGGTCCAGCAGACAGTAATCTTATACAGTATAAGATTACTGTGTGCTGGGGCCCTGTATCTAAACCTACCGTGTTGTAGGCTTAAATACAGGACCCATCAGACAGGATCACACATGGGCCATGTATCTAAGCCTACCATGTGATTGGATTAGATAAAGGGCCCAGCAGACAGCATCACACAATCTGTGATCCTGTCTCATGAGCTCTCTAAGCCTGCTACATCAAAGGCTTAAAGGGGTTGTCCAGTCCCTAAACATTAATGGCCTATCCTCAGGATAGGCCATCAATAGCTGATGTGTCGGGGTCCGTCTCCCGGGAGCCGGCCAATCAGCAGTTTTGAAGGGGCCGCAGCACTCGTACGACAGCTGCTTTCCCTTCATTTCCCTTACTCGCTCACACTGTGAATCGCCGACACCGATTCACAGTGTGACCGGAATGAAGTGACTGGAATGAAGGGGAAGCAGCTCTCGTACGAGCGCTGCGGCCCCTTCAAAACAGCTGATTGGCCGACTCCCGGGAGTCGGACCCCGCCATTCAGCTTCAGAAGACAGGGATATTAATCTTACCTCCTCTTCAGCCGCAGCAGACGTCCTGACTCTAGCCGGGATCACGATGTTGTGCGCTGCGCATAGCGTTGTGACGTCAATCGTGGCGCATAGCGTTGTGACGTCAGGAGCTCTGCTGCGCTCCGGAACTAGGAAGGTAAGTACTGTCAGTTACTATAGTAACAGGGGCCCGCGGCCCGAGTTACTATAGTAACTTTTTATTGATGTGGTGCGGCTTGCCACGGGCCCCCTGGCTTCGGGGCCCAGTCGCAATTGCGACCGCTGCGACCCCTATAGCTATGCCACTGTTTATAAGTATTTGTACATTAAAACAACGTGTTTCAAGGCCGAACTGGCCTCTTCCTCAGGTAAAGTACAAAGGATTTAAATAGCAGACTATAATGGTGAAAAACGATCAGTCGATCGTTGGTATGTGGCTTGCTGGTTCACAGGTCACAGACATTTGTGTACGATCGTGGAGAGTCAGATTGGTTACAGTGAATCAAATGGTAAAAATTTGTAAAATACTTTAAAATGTGGCGGTTTATCTCGCATAGCTAAAAGAATTGGAAGCAAGGTATGAAATAAAAAACAGCTGCATTCATTATTTGGACATTCGGACCCGCCGCAAACAGAGGCATAAATGGTCCGAATGTCCAAATAATGAATGCAATTCTTTTTTATTTCATACCTTGCTTCCATTTCTTCTAGCTATGTGAGACATACCGCCACATTTTAAAGTATTTTTACTGTTTTTTACCATTTGTTTTACTGTAGCCGATCCGGCTCTTCACAATCGTACCTAAATGCCTGTGATCTGTGAATCAGCCCAGTTACCATATCAACAGCCAAAATCCAATCAGCTGTCTGCCACTGTACTTTCCAGGATACTGATCCCACTTTGTTATTTTTATATTTATATGGAGGTGAAGGCACCACTCTACATTAAAATTTAATAGACAAATAGAACCCCTCTATGTACAGGCTCACTTACCTCTGAGAGTTTGCTCTAACACTTTTCTCAATTGTATCCCCCCAAACCCGCTGCAAACAGAAGCATAAATGTTCCTAATATCCAAATAATGAATGTAATTCTTTTTTATTTCATACCTTGCTTCCAATTCTTTTAGCTATGCGAGATAAACCGCCAGATTTTAAAGTATTTAACCAATTTTTACAATTTGTTTCACTGTAGCCGATCTGGCTCTCCATGATTGTAGAAAAATGTCTGTGACCTATGATGTGAACCAGCAAGCCACACACCAAAGTGCTTATTTTTCTAGTTGCTCCATCCTTTGTATTTTATATGAGGAAGAGGCCAGTTGGGCCTCAAAAAGCCTTGTTTTTATGTATAAATACTTATTAATTATTTTAACTATTACAAAGTCTTTTCATCTGTTTCTACGGACATCAGAATTTATCAAAGATGGTTGCGCCAGGGCGATCATCCAGATTTTCTCCCTCCCTCTTCACCACACATTATAAAGCCCCCCATAGCTTGCACCTCACAGTATAATGCCCCACAGCTGCCCCCATGCAGTATAATGCCCCCAAAGCTGCCTCCCCACAGCCCCAATAGTGCCCAATAAAAATAATAAAATACATACTCACTTAACCCCGTTCCCATGGTGGGTGGAGGAGATCCACCCCTGGAGGTGTTCACACGACCCCCTAGAGGGTCGCGACCCACAGTTTGGGAAACACTGCTCTAGCCCAAACACATCCAATGATACCTGTTACAGTTACATGTGAAAATGTGCAAGACATAACTATCCTGCATAAACAAATAATATTTCCGTATATAGTTTTCATTAGTTTCTCTGATAATAGTAAACCACTGAATTCCTTTTCAGATTTAACCACTTCCTGTCACCAATAGCCACTTGTTGCCCTTCTTGGCCTCCAAGTTGAATGTTTACATGGTTTCTTGTACTGGTTTGCATCAGTTATCAGTAATAATCACCTGCTATATATTTTCTTCTGTATTGACTTCTTGGCTGTTTTTCAGCTCTGCTCCTTGAGGGCATAGATGTGATTATCCATGTGCCATGAGCCATGCAACCTAGTTTGTTTTATCAATATGCCATGCATGTAAGTGGAGAGAAAACCGCTTTTAATAATTGATTTAGATAAATGTTATCAATTAGAAAAGTAAATGCTTTCAGGCACACCGTCCATCATTATCAATGTAAAGTGGATTTTGCTTTAATTCATAAAGTCTACCAACAGACCGAGTATTGCTTTAAATAGGTGATAGATTACATAGTGTCACGGTCTGTGGGCATGTGGACCCACCAGGCCACACCACCATAGCGGAGTAGCAGCTGACCAAGCAACAGTCTATAAAGTCTATGTAAAGTCCTTAGTACAAGAGTACCTGTAAGAGCCCAGACAGTAGCAGAGGCTTTGGCACAGTTGGATCTTGATGTGGCAGATGACGCCAGACGTGGCGGATGATACCAGACGTAGTATATTACAGCAAGCGTGGCAGATGACACCAGACGTGGTGTATTACAGCAAGCGTGGCATATGACACCAGATATGGTGTATTACAGCAGGTGTGGCAGATGATACCAGACGTGATGTATTGCATCAGGCATGGAAGATGACACAACATGACTCCAACTCTAGATTGGCGCAGGAACAAACGCAGCATGGGAGACAGGATACAGGAAGCAGGATATGGGAACACTGGGAACAGGATAACACTAAGGAACCATTTGCTAAGACTAACACACAACAACGCTCAGGCAAAGGGGAGGAAGGGCAGAGCCCTTTTTATAGTTCAGGGTAATTTTGGGATAATTGGTAATAGTTTGCATGTGTGCACGCTGGCCCTTTAAGGGCGGGAACGAGCGTGCACGCGCACCCTAGAGGACACTTCAGAGTAGAATGGCCGCATGTGCTGGCATCTCCAAGGAGGGAGATTCTGGCAAGCAGACAGGGGTCTGCGTTTGCGGCCGTCAGGAGGTGAGTGAAGGAGGCGGTCCGCGACCGCGGCCGTTACATTACCACCCCTTCCCCCCCTCTTCTTGGGTGCAGAATGTGAGAGGAATTTTTTAATGAAGGTAGGGGCAATACGGTTCTCTTCTGGCTCCCAGGACCTCTCCTCAGGACCAAACCCTTTCCAGTCCACTAAATAGAAAGTTCTTTCTCCTACTCTCTTGTAGTCCAGGATATCCTTCACCTCGAACACTTCAGAAGAACCGCTGGGAGCAACTGCAGGCCTAGGAGCTTTACTGTAGTGGTTCAGAACCACAGGTTTCAAGAGAGACACATAAAAGGAGTTGGGGATTCTGAGGTTAGGAGGCAGCCGAAGCTAATGGGAGACAGGGTTTATCTGTTGCAGAATCTCAAAAGGTCCGAGGAACCTGGGAGCAAATTCGTATGAGGGCACCTTCAAACGAATATTCCTCGAGTACAGCCAGACTTTGATTCCAGGAAGAAATTGAGGTGGCTCTCTTCTTCGTGTATCAGCCTCTTGCTTCATGCGATCGACTGCCACTAGAATGGAGGACCTGGTCTGTTGCCAAAATGTGTATAAAGTCCCCAAACGCAGAGTCAGCTGCGGGCAGGGCCGGCCTTAGGGGTATGCAAGCTGAGCGAGCTCACAGGGCGCTGCCCCCTCCAAGCATGTAGGGGGCACCACTGAGCGCTGCCTCTACTCTGTGCTCTGTTCTTAGTTACACACACAGAGTAAATAAGTGCTGAGGAGCAGAGGAGGAAGCTCCGCCCACAACCCGTCCTGCACGAAGCCTGTCAGCATGGAAAAATGGTGAGTGTCTTTGTGTATCTGTGTGTGTGTATATATTGTGTGTGTGTGCGCATGTGTGTGTGTATGCAGTATGTGTCCCTGTGTTTGTATGTGTATATGTTACAGTGTGTGTGTGTCTCTGTGCATATAGTATGTATCTCTGTGTTTGTATGTGTGTGTGTATATGTTACAGTGTGTGTGTGTGTCTCTGTGTATACAGTATGTGTCTCTATGTGTATATGTTACAGTGTGTGTGTGTGTGTAGTGGGTATACAGTATGTGTCTCTGTGTTTGTATGTGTATATGTTACAGAGTGTGTTTGTCTCTGTGTGTGTATACAGTGTGTGTCTCTGTGTATACAGTATGTGTGTTTGTGTGTATGTCTGAATGTGTTTATGTCTCTTTGTAAAAGTGTGTGTTCAATATTAAAGTAGAACATGTAAAACAAAGATATCTGTGCTGCCTCCTATATACCCTGCTGCCCCTATATACCCTGCGGCCCCCTATATATCCTGCTGCCCCTTATATAACATGCTGCCCCTTATATAACCTGCTGCCTCCTATATACCCTGCTGTCCCTTGTATACCCTGCTGCCCCTATATATCCTGCTACCCCTGTATATCCTGCTGCCACTTATATAACCTGCTGGCTCTTTTATACCCTGCTGCCCCTTAAATACCCTGCTGCCCCTATATACCCTGCTGCCCCTTATAAACCCTGCTGCCCCTTATATACTCTGCTGCCTTTATATATATATATATATATATATATATATATATATATGCCTCTGTGTGTGTTTATATGTGTCTGTGGGTATAGTTATCATCTAGGACATTATCTGTACTCAGAGAGTTATCACTGTGTTATCAGCGGTGTTACATAGGACTGCAGGTTACATATACTGCATTATATGTATTCAGAGAGTTATCACTGTGTGTTATATATGGTATTACATAGGACTGCAGGTAACATCTACGACATTATCTGTACTCAGAGAGTTATCACTGTGCTATCAGCGGTGTGACATAGGACTGCAGGTAACATTTAATGCATTATCTGTAATCAGAATGTAATCGCTGTGTGTTATATGTGGTGTTACATAGGACTGCAGGTAACATCTACAACATTATCTGTACTCAGAGAGTTATCACTGTGTTATCAGCGGTGTTACATAGGACTGCAGGTAACATCTACATTATCTGTACTCAGAGAGTTATCACTGTGTTATCTGTGGTGTTACATAGGACTGCAGGTAACATCTACTACATTATCTGTACTCAGAGAGTTATCACTGTGTTATCTGTGGTGTTACATAGGACTGCAGGTAACACTACTACATTATCTGTACTCAGAGAGTTATCACTGTGTAATCTGTGGTATTACATAGGACTGCAGATAACATCCACTACATTATTTGTACTCAGAAGGTTATCACTGTATTATCTGTGGTGTTACATAGGACTGCAGGTAACTTCTACTACATTATCTGTACTCAGATCTGTACTCAGAGCGTTATCACTGTGTTATCTGTGGTGTTACATAGGACTGCAGGTAATGTCTACTACATTATCTGTACTCAGATCTGTACTCAGAGAGTTATCACTGTGTTATCTGTGGTGTTACATAGGACTGCAGGTAATGTCTACTACATTATTTGTACTTAGAGAGTTAGCACTTTGTTATCTGTGGTCAGGGGCGTAGCTAAAGGCTCATGGGCCCGGTGCAAGAATTGCTCCCCTACCCCTCCCCAACACCACCATCATCAGACCGCCTATTCCTAGATGCCTTGCCCAATAGCCCCCATAGTATAATTCCCCCACATAGTATAATGCTCCCATAGCTGCCCCCACACAGTTTAATGCCCCATAACATATAATGCCCGACCCATAACAGCCCCATACCATATAATGCTCCCCATATCAGCCCCCACAGTATAATGCCCCACATAGCTGTCCCCATACATAATAGTGCCCCCCATATCAGCCCCCATACAGTATAATGCCCCCCATATCAGCTCCCCATACAGTAAAATGCCCCATATCAGCTCCCCATACAGTACAATGCCCCCCATATGAGCTTCCTATACAGTATAATGCCCCACATATGAGCTCCCCTTACATTATAATGCCCCTCCTTATCAGCTCCCCATACAGTATAATGCCCCCATATGAGCTCCCCATACATTATAATGCCCCCATATGAGCTTCCCATTCAATATAATGCCCCCCATATGAGCTCCCCATACATTGTAATGCCCCATATCAGCTCCCCATACAGTAAAATGCCCTCCATATGAGCTTCACATACAGTATAATGCTGCCCATATGAGCTTCCCATACAGTATAATGCCCCCCATATGAGCAACCCATACAATATAATGCCCTCCATATCGGCTACCCATACAGTATAATGCCCCCCATATCAGCCCCCCCATACAGTATAATTCACCCATATCAGCCCCCATGCAGTATAATGCCCCCCATATCTTCCCCCCATACAGTATAATTCCCCCATATCAGCCCCCATGCAGTATAATGCACCCCATCTTATCAGCCCCCATGCCATATCAGCCCCCCATGCAGTATAATCCCCCCCCGCAATATCAGCCCCCATACAGTATAATGCCCCCATATGTGCATAATAGAAAAATAGCATAGTTACCTATCTATCCTTGTTCCCACGCCGGATGGAGTATCCTTCGTCTCCTCCAGTGTATGCTATGAGTGACTTAGCACAGGCAGGCGCAATGATGTCGCTACATCCCACCTGCCTGCGTCGAGCCGCTCAGGGCACAGTGAATGCTGGATCAAGGAGACGTCAGCTACTTGCTCCAGCAGTGAATGGAACCAGGGCCTCGGTGAGTGACTCGCGACCCCCCGGAGGGGACGCGACCCACAATGTGTAATGTATTGTGTTGTATTGTGCAGTTTGTGGTGGAGAGAGGAGGGGGTCTGTAATTTAACGGGCCCCCAGTCTCCACCGCAAACAGCACAGTACAACACAATACATTACAAGGCAACACAATACATTACAAGCCAACACAATACAATACATTACAATACAGACTCTGTAGCTCACCTGGAGTCCTCCGCACCGGCTCTTCCACTGCACTGGCTGGAAGACGTGTCACGTGACATCACGGTCACATGGTACACTAAGTGTGCAATGTGACCGTAACCAGGAAATGCCGGCTTCACGGCACAGAAAATACATTTTTAACAATCATGCTGTATGGCAACTGGGGCCCGGGGGCCCCCAGGCTTAGGGGCCCAGTCACAACTGCGACTGCTGCGACCCCTATAGCTATGCCACTGTCTGTGGTGTTACATAGGACTGCAGGCAATATCTACTATATTATCTGTACTCAGTTATTACTGTGTGTTATCTGTGGTTTTACATGAAAATCTACAACATTATCTGTACTGGGTATGTATGGGTCTGTTTGTGAATGTGTCTTTGTGCTTGTATATATGTGCCTTTTATGTATTTGTATATATCCCTGTCTGTGTATTTATCTGCCGGTGGGTTTGTGTGTGTATATGTGTCTGTACGTCTATATATTTACCTGTATGTATATATTCCAGAATGTGTGTATGTACGTACGTACGTACGTACGTACGTACGTACGTACGTACGTACGTACGTACGATATATATGTTCCAGCGTGTCTATATATGTGGTTCATTTTTGGTTTGTGTAGGGGGCGGCAATAGAGAGTCCCGCACAGGGCGCCATCCAACCTAAGGCTGGCCCTGGCTGTGGGTACCGGAGATGTAGCAGGAACAGGAAGAGGAACTCAGGGATGTTGGCCGTAGACGATGTAGAATGGCGTGGAGGTAGTGGACTCACTTGTGTGTGTCACGATCAAGGGGTAAGTGGATCCACTAGGCCGCTCCATCGTAGCGGAGAGGCAGCTGTCCAAGTCACAGTATATGCACAGCCTATATAAGAGTTCATAGCCCAAGGGTACAAGAGATAGTCCAGACAATGGCAGAGGCTCTGGCATGGATGGGGCTAGATGTGGCAGGTTGAGCCAGACGTGGCGGATGGTACCAGGAGGGGCAGATGACACCAGACATGGTGTATACTAGAAGGTGTGGCAGGTTGCGCCAGACGTGGCGGAGGATATCAGGGATGGCAGATGACACCAGACGTGGTGAATAACAGCAGGCGGCACAGCACGACTCCAACACTAGACAGGCTCAAGAACTAAACACAGCACGGGATACAGGATACAGGTAGCAAGGCACGGGAACACTGGAAGCAGGATAACACTAAGGGACCATTTGCAATACGAACATGGGAAAACTACAAGAATGCTCAGGCAAGGAGTGGAAGGGTGGAGCCTTTTTTATAGTCCAAGGTGCTCTGGGGAAAAGTTAGGGAACTTTTTAGAGAGTGTGTGCGCTGGCCCTTTAAGGCCGGGGACGAGCGTGTGCACGCACCATATCGCATAGCCCAGGACGGGGAGATCGCGCCTGCTGGCATCTCCAGGGAGGGAGACGATGGCAGGCGGCCAGGAAGTTGCGGTCGCTGCTGTTCACCGAAGGTGCACGGCAGCGGTCCGTGACCGCAGTAATAACAGTGTGGTTGTTATAGGAGAATTCGGCCATTGAAAGAAGCTGTACCCAGTCGTCATGCTACATGGCGATAAAGTGACGAAGAAAACTCTCCAAAATGTGGTTAATCCTCTCGACTTGACCATTAGACTAAGGATGGTAGGCCGAGGAAAAGTCCAATTTTACATCAAGCAGTTTTCAGAGGGCTCTCCAGAATTTTGAGGTGAACTGGACCCCCCGATCAGACACAATATGAAGAGGCAAGCCAGACGAGGAGCAGAAGGTAGGCCGTTAGCGGGATAAAATGTGCCATCTTAGAGAACTGGTCCATCGCCACCCAGACAGTATTGCATCCTGCTGAGGGAGGAAGATCTGTGACAAAGTCCATTGCAATATGTTGCCAGAGAGCATTGGGCACAGGTAGAGATTGGAGCAGACCGGCAGGTCTGGAATAGGCAACTTTATTAGAAGCACATACAGTGCAAGAAGAAACATAGTCTACAATATAGTTGGGCAGCGTGGGCCACCAGAAATGATGAGCTATCAAGTTTTGTGTCTTGCAGACACCAGTATACCCAGCCAGTTTGGAGCTGTGTCCCCAGCAAAGA
The DNA here is from genome assembly GCF_050947455.1 of Rhinoderma darwinii. Lineage (NCBI taxonomy): Eukaryota > Metazoa > Chordata > Amphibia > Anura > Rhinodermatidae > Rhinoderma > Rhinoderma darwinii. The sequence goes on from NC_134689.1 coordinate 278,153,484, forward strand.
ATTCTACTCTTGTCTGCCGGATCAACAAAAGTCCTCCCGGGAGGGATGTCTCTAACTTGCAGGGGTTTAACAGCAATTTTACAGGACAGATCTATGATGCATTGAGGGGTCTCCATAGTGTCCTCTGTTTCAAATGACTTAGACAGGGCATAGGCCCTCACATTTCTGCCAGCGGGGCAGAAGTAGAGCACAAACTGGAAACGGGTTAAAAACAGCGACCACCTGGCTTGACGGGGCTTTAACCATCGACCCAACTGAAGATAGGTGAGATTCTTGTGGTTGGTGTATATCAGGATAGCAGATGTCTCCCCCCCTCCAGTGCAAGCTTGATGGCCAGTTACTCCTGATCCCCAATAGAGTAATTGCGCTATGCGGAAGAAAAAAGTCTTGAGTAATAGCCCCACATTACTGCCTTTCACTTGAAGCCTCTCTGGAACAGAAGTGCACCTGCCCCAATAAAAGAAGTGTCCACCTCCAAAGAGAACTGTTGAAATATATCTGGATGATGGAGGATCGAGGCTGAAGTGGAGGCTATTAAATGCTGATTCTGCCTCCAGAGTCCACACCTTGGCGTTCACACCTTTCTTGTTAAGGGTAGAGATGGGAGCCGTCAGCAACGAGAAATTTGGGATAAACTGCCGGTAGAAGTTAGCGATTCCCAGAAAACGCTGTATGGACTGCAGGCCCTGAGGACGTGGCCACTCCAAGACGGACTTCACTTTCTCAGGATTCATCTTGAAGCCTTGATCAGAGATGATGTAGCCCAGGAAGGGCAGAGAACTTCTCTCAAAAATGCATTTCCCCAGCTTGGCATACATTCTCCCTTAATCGCAACAGGACTTGACGGACATGCCTCCGATGTGTCGTTGGGTCTGGGGAGAAGATCAAGATATCATCTAGATAGACCACCACGCAGACATAGAGGAGATCTCTGAAGATATAATTTACGAATTCCTGGAAGACTGCGGGAGCATTACACAGACCGAAGGCCATCACCAGGTATTCGTCTTCCACTCGTCCCCCTGGTGGATTCGGATCGAGTTGTAAGCCCCACGCAAGTCCAGCTTAGAGGAAATCTTGGCTCCTCGTATACGGTGAATTAACTCGGGGATCAGCGGCAATGGATGTTTAGTCTTGACTGTGATCTGGTTGAGACCATGGTAGATGATGCAGGGTCAAAGAGATCCATCTTTTTTTTTAACTAAGAAGAACCCGGCTCCGGCCGGGGAGGAGGACTTTCATATAAACCCCTTCCAAGATTCTCCTTGACATAGGCGGACATGGCCTGGGTCTTTGGCAGGGAGAGAGGATATACCCGTCCACGGGGAGGAGAGGTATCTGGGACTAGTTAAATTGGACAGTCGTAAGACCAGTGCGGGGGAAGCATCTCAGCCTCCTTCTTGCTGAAGACGTCTGCAAACTGTGCATAGTGAGCGGTTAGCCCCGCTAATGACTGGGACAGAGAAGGCTGGACAGGACGGATCTGTGACAGGCAGCGGAGGAGAAATTTGGAGCCCCATTGGAGAACTTATCCAGAATTCCAGTCAAGGACTGGGGTGTGCAGCTGGAGCTAAGGCAGACCCAGCAAAACAGGATTGATAGCTTTAGGCAAAACAAGGAATGCAATCTGTTCAGTGTGAAGGGCTCCAACTTTGAACCTCAGTGGCTTAGTCTCAGACACAATAGGATCGGGCAGAGGAAGTCTATTCACTGAAGCAACAGCCAGGGGCATCTCCAGAGGAACTGTGGGCAACTAGAGACGATCCACTAGGTCCTGTTGGATAAAGTTTGCCGCGGACCCGGAGTCCAGGTAGGCAGGGACCTGGTGTGTTTTCCCGCTGGTCACGGGAATTAAGAGTTTGGGGGAGAATTTATTATTTAGTGCCGTTCCACCTGCGGCTTCTGGGGACACAACACACAAAATGGCCTCCGACGCCGCAATACAGACAGAGTCCTGAAGTGCATCTGCATTGTTTCTCCTGGACTGACAACTTGAGTCGGTCTACCTGCATAGGTTCTTCTGGCGGAACAACTGATGAGGGCAGCAAGGGTCGCTGGAATGTAGGAGCCAGCCGAGGGAATCTTCTGTCCTGGTGAGCCTCTTGGACCCGTTCACGGATCCTCATGTCATTTCGGGTGACCAGAAGGATGAGAGCATCTAGGGTAGGTGGTAGATCTCGAGCGGCAAGTTCGTCTTTAATGCAAGGGGACAGTCCCAGCCAGAAAGTAGCCACCAATGCCTCGTTGTTCCAGGCCAGTTCTGAGGCCGGGTATGGAACCGGATTGCATACACGCCCACGGAGTTGTCTCCTTGGCGAAGGGTCAGCAGAGATGCAGCTGCAGAAGATGCTCTCCCAGGTTCCTCAAATACCGTATGGAAAGTCTGTAGGAAAATCTGTAGGTTAAAGATCTCCAGACCTTCACGTTCCCAGATGGGGTTCGCCCATGCCAGGGCCTTGCCAGTAAAAAGGGAGGTTATGAAGGCGATCCTCGTGTCATCTGAAGGAAATGACCTCGCGTGCAGCTTGAAATGGATCTGGCATTAATTTAAAAATCCCCTGCAGGTCTTCGCGTCTCCATTGCAGCTAGGAGGTAGTGGCAGGGAGAGTCTGGGATCGGTACTGACAGGGGGTGTAGCAGGAGGAACAGAGAAAGCAACAGGAGCAGGTGCCGTAAAGACTGAGGCTTGAGCATCCAGACGATGTGCAATGGCGTTCACCGCCTGTAGGATTTGGTCCTGCCATGACCGGAGGTCTCATATGTCTGCCTGCATTACTTGAGAAGCCGTCATGGTCTTGGGTTGACCAGTGGGGTCCACGGCCTGAGCGTATTATCACGGTCTGTGGGTATGTGGACCCACCACGCCGCACCACGCGGAGTAGCAGCTGGCCAAACAACAGTATAAAAAGTCTATGCAAGAGTACCTGTAAGAGTCCAGACAGTAGCAGAGGCTTTGGCACGGATGGAACTTAATGTGGCAGATGACACCAGACGTGGCGGATCATACCAGACATGGCAGATGACAAAAGATGTGGTGTATTGCAACAGGCATGGCAGATGACAAAAGATGTGGTGTATTGCAACAGGCGTGGCAGATGACACCAGATGTGGTGTATTACAGCATGTGTCGCAGATGAAACCAGACGTAGTGTATTACAGCAGGCATGGCAGATGACACAACATGACTCCAACACTAGATAAGGCACTGAAACAAACACAGCATGGGATACAGGATACAGAAAGCAGGATATGGGAACACTGGGAACAGGATAACACTATGGGACCATTTGCTATGACTAACATGGGAATACAACAACAACGCTCAGGCAAAGGGTGGAAGGGCAGAGCCCTTTTATAGTCCAGGTTGATTTGGTGATAACTGGTAATAGTTTGCATGTGCGCGCGCTGACCCTTTAAGTCCGGGAACGCACGCGTGTGCACCCTAGAGGACATTTCAGAGCAGAACGGCCGCATGTGCTATCGTCTCTGAGGAGGGAGACGCTAGCAAGAAGACAGGGGTCTGCGATCACGGCCATCAGGAAGTGAGTGAAAGCGTTGGTCCGCGACCGCGGCTGTTACACATAGTACCAATACAGTATAGTTTTATATCCTGCAGTCCAGCCCAGGAAGATCCCCAAGATCTCCACATCGTGGAAACTTTAGGTGAATATGATTTGGGGGTAGAATTTGCGTGAAGAATTTACATTGTTAGGATTATTATTATTATTATTATTATTATTTTATAAATCATGAAATGAGGCCACAACTATCAAGATGTTTATTCTCTCAATATAGTTAATCAAGGATTTTTCAATACTCCCACAGATATTGAGAACTGGGGGTGCTTTGATCTGTGCTGTATGCGCTTTATGGACTGCAGAAATCTAGGCATTGCATAGGCTCTCACACTCAAGGTGAAAGGTTTGCATATTCAGTCACTGGACTTCTGCAGGAGGTCCATCCTGCAATATCTTTAGGTAGTAAGCAGAAGTGCCTTTTTCCCCACTATTTTATCATTCTAATTCATGTAAATGGCATTATTGGTGATCTCTGAGCTCAGTGATTCCAAAATCTAAGGACTGCAGCACTAAGTGCCTAAACATTGATGGATTTTCGATGTAAGGGCCTCTGTTAGGGTCCTCCATCCCAGATCTCACAGAAAATTTCCCCATTGTGTCTAGTAAAACCATAGACACCTTGATGGAAACCTGACCGAACCCATCAACATCAATGGGTTCCTACGGGCGCAGATGGTGTGTCATACAACGGAACTGGCGCCTCCGGTATTTTCGATGTTTTGCATCTCTGACAGAGCAGAACTACGGAAACACCAATGCAGGTGTGAACCCAGCCTAACCTGTAATACATCATTATAATCTCCTATTTGCTATAATGTGCTTCTGTTGTATTTTAATAGTAGATTACTTACACCATTAGTTAAAAAAAACAAATGATAACATAACGTAACTATGAAAAACATTGGGGGAAGTGATTAAGGCTGGCGTTTCATATGGCAGAAAGTTGGAGTAAAATGTGCCTAATAAATAAGGTGTATCTCTGGCGGAAATCATGGTAAATTTGTCAGGGCGCAGATCGCCACACCTCTTTTTTTAGCTCCACCCACTTCTGTAGAAAAATGCAGTGAGCGGTTGATAGGCACAAAAGACGCAATTTTTTTTTTAGCAAATTGCAACTCTTTTCTTGTTGCGACTCTTCTATGCCAGAAAACTGGCAAAGAAAATTAAATAAATTCCCTTTATTAAGAACATATAATAGAAAAATATTTTGAAGAGTGAATTAAAGACTGACATTTAGATCTTTTAACTTTCATTGCTTTAAACACATTGTTTATTTCATAGTAAGTACCCCTAGGTGTTCCTATAGATTAATAGAGAGACATAATATTTTATTTTATATATTAATTTTATATTAATGTCCATGAAGTAGTTAGTATGACCAAGGGCAAAAAGATTTCTGGCTCCCCTGACACCGCAACTGTAACTGCCAAATGATTAATATCCCTCATCGGTGCATTACACATTTATAACCTGGGAATACAGCCAAAGGGATAGAAGCAGAGGTCTCATACTTTCCTTATATATTGGATTTTTTTTTACTATATTGAAAACTGTTGCACAATCCATGTGACCACTTTTGCTTTTGGCATTTCATTTATTTGCTATTTCAATTTACATCTACCTTTATATCTTCCTATATTCCCGGCCATGTTCCCATACACACTGTAGATAAATAATGTCTTCTTTTATAAACAATGCTATATAACAAAGTGTATATAAATGAACTGTAAATCTGGACAGTTAGCTTTTATGCTACACTTGCCACTGGGACTTTGTGTATACAGTATGCAAGAAATAACTGATAATCTTTTGCTGATCCTAGGGCTATTAGGCTATGTTCACACAGAGTATTTTGCAGGCAGAATTTCTGACTCAAAATTCAGTTTGGAAGTTTGAGGCAGATTTTCCTCTCCCTGCACGACGATTTTCCCGGCGTTTTTCGCCCGCGGCAATTGGGTGCTGCGGGCATAAAACGCTGCGAAATACGCTTTCTCTGCCTCCCATTGAAGTCAATGGGAGGTCAGAGGCAGAAACGCCCGAAGATAGAGCATGTCGCTTCTTTCTCCCGTGAGCCGGTTTTACCGCTCGCGGGAGAAAACCGCCCCCACCTCCCATTGAAATCACTTCAGATATTTTCTTCAGTGTACTATCTGTTTTTTTAACGGATAGCACACTGACACATTCATTTCTATGGGGCCATACACACTTCCGTTGTTTTAACGGAACCGTGTGGCCGTTCCGACAAAATAGGACTACTCCTGTCCATTTTTGACATAACAGTCTCGGCCATTTCATTAATTTAGTCAGATAAAACAACAGTCTGCGCACGGAAACAATCAGTGTGCGGTCCATGTTTCACGTATCAGTCATTAGCGGCCATATGATGGGCAACGGAAGTGTGCATGAGGCCTAAGTATAACTGTATATGGTCTGTATATTGAATTTATATTTGAGTTTATATAGCACCAACATACTTGCAGCGCTGTACTGAGATTGTTAGGGTATGTTCACACGAGGTCATTACGTCCGTAATGGACGGACGTATTTCGGCCGCAAGTACCGGACAGAACACACTGCAGGGAGCTGCGCTCCTAGCATCATAGTTATGTACGACGCTAGGAGTCCCTGCCTCGCTGCCGAACAACTGTCCCGTACTGAAAACATGATTACAGTACGGGACAGTAGTTCCACGGAGAGGCAGGGACTCCTAGCATCGTACATAACTATGATGCTAGGAGCCCGGCTCCCTGCACTGTGTTCGGTCCGGTACTTGCGGCCGAAATACGTCCGTCAATTAGAGACGTAATGACCTCGTGTGAACATACCCTTATCATTCACATCATTCCCTGTTAACAATAGGGCTCACAATCTAAATTTCCTCAACTCAGACACACACATAATTAACATATATGAACAATAAGTGAAAACATTTTGTAATATAAAAAAATGCAGCAGCAGACACCAGGCGTGGTGTAACACAGCAGGCATGACCGGTGGCACAACATGACTCCAACTTTCTAAGGCACAGGAACAAAGGTAGCACGGGATACAGGCAGCAGGTATGGGAACACTGAGAACAGGATAACTCTAAGGGACCATTTGCAAGACTAACACGGGTAAACACAACAACGCTCAGGCAAGAAGTAAAGGGGCAGGGCCCTTCTTATAGTCCAGGGTGATCATGGGCTAATAGAAGATTATTTTCATGTGCGCGCGCTGGCCCTTTAAGGCCGGGCACGAGCATGCTCGCAAAACCTATGGGACACAGCATAACAGAGCGGAAGTGAGTGCTGGCGTCTGCTAGGGAGGAGATGTGGGCCAGCGCTCACAGATCCATGGCTGCGACCGGCGAGGGGTGAGTAATCCCAACTGTCCGTGGCCGTGGACGCTACATCCTGAATAATGGGAGGAAGAAAGTATGGAGAAGGCTTGGAATGGCTCATGATCCAAAGCACACCACATCCCCTGTAAAACATGGTGGGGGCAGTGTGATGGTATGGGCATGCATGGCCGCCAAAGGCACTGGATCTCTAGTGTTTATTGATGATGTGACTTAAGACAGAAGCAGCCGGATGAATTCTGCAGTGTTCAGGGATTTTCTTTTTGCTCAAATTCAACCAAATGCAGCAAGATTGATAGGACGTCCCTTCACAATACAGATGGACAATGACCCAAAACATACTGCGGAAGAAACCCAGGAGTTTTTTTAAGGCAAAGTAGTGGAATATTCTGCAATGTCCAAGTCAATCACCAGATCTCAACCCGATCGAGCATGCATTTCACTTGCTTAAGACAAAAGTTAAGGCAGAAAGACCCACAAACAAGCAACAACTGAAGACCGCTGCAGTAAAGGCCTGGCAAAGGAACACAAAGGAGGAAACCCAGTGTTTGGTGATGACCATGGGTTCCAGACTTCAGGCAGTCATTGCCTGCAAAGGATTCTCTACAAAGTATTTAAAAATAACATTTTATTTATGGTAATGTTAATTTGTCCAATTACTTTTGAGCCCCTGAAATGAGGAGGCTGTGTAGAAAAATGGTTGCAATTCCTAGTTGGAGTCATGTTGTGCCACCGGTCATGCCTGCTGTGTTACACCACGCCTGGTGTCTGCTGCCAAGGTCCTATCTGAGCCTAGCCGTTACTACTGTCTGAACTGCTACAGGTACCCTTGTGCTTGGACTATATAGACATTGAATTGGTACACTGTTTGGCTAGCTGCTATCCCGCTACGGCGGTATGGCCCAGTGGGTCCACATACAAACAGATGGTGACAGTACGCTCAGGCCATGGACCCTGCTGGTCAATCGAAGACCTTGTCGACATCACATGTCATGCAGGCGGATATGCTAGTCTGCCAATTATGGCAGGACCAACTCCTCCAGGCGGTGAATGCCATTACACATCGGCTGGATGCGCGAGCTGCAGTTATCACAGCACCCATTCCTGTTGCTTCGGCTGTTCCTCCTGCTACAACTCCTGTCAGTACCAGTGCTGACTCCCAATTCCCGCTGCCACTACCTCCACTCTACGCCGAATACGCAAGGACTTGCAGGGGATTTCTAAACCAGTGCCAGATCCACTTCAGTCTACATGCCAGAGCATTTTCTTCTGATGGCGCAAGGATCATATTTATAGGCTCACTCCTTACTGGCAAGGCCCTAGCATGGGCAAATCCTATCTGGGAACGTCAGGGAACATCAGGGACCGGAGAACCATGACTTCCAGTGTTTCCTACAGACTTTCTGCATGGTATTTGAGGAACCTGGAACGTGGAAGCTGCATTTCTTTTGATCCTTAGCCAGGGGGAAACCTCCATGGGCGAGTACGCCATTCAGTTCCGCACCCTGGCGGCAGAGCTGTCCTGAAACAACAGGGCCTTCGTGGCTACATTCTGGCAGGAACTGTCTTCTAAAATTGAAGACGAACTTGCCGCTCGTAATCTGCCACCTACCCTGGATGACCTCATTCTTCTTACCACCCGGATTGACATGAGGATCCGGTAGCGATCCCAAGAGGTTTGTCGGGAGAGAAGATTCCTTAAGCTGGCTCCTACCTTCCAGCAATCCCTGTTGCCCTCACCAGTTGTTCCACCAGAGGAGCCTATGCAGGTGGACCGGTTCAAACTGTCTGCCCTGGAGAAACACCGCAGACGCACTTCAGAACTTTGTCTGTATTGCAGCCTTTGAGGCCATGTTGTGCATTTGTGCCCTCAGAAGCCAAAAAAACTCCAATGCCTAGGATCGGTTGGAGAGACAACCCTAGGTGGAACGGCACTAAATAGAAAGTTCTCCTCGAAACTGTCCATTCCCGTGACCATAGTGTCTGGCAGGGCCGGACCGGGACTTAAAAATCAGCCCTGGCATTTTTAAGCACACAAGCCCACCGAAGGCCATACACAGCCGCCAGTGTTGGGCTGCGACCACCTTTCAGCTATACAAGACATGGGGAGATTTATTAAAACAGGTGTAAATGAAAAGAAGAATAGTTCTTGATAGCCCCAACTCCAACGAATCCACTGCTTTTCCATGAGAATAATGCACATGCTTGTCATTCTAGAGGATTTTTTTTTTGTATATAGTGCCCCACGTATAGCCCCCCCTAGATAGTGCCCCACATTTAGCCCCCTGTATATGGTGTCTCACATATGGCCCCCCTGTAGATAGTGCCTCACATATAGCCTCTCCTGTAGATTGTGGCCCACATATAGCTCCCCTGTATATAGTGCTCCACATATAGCTCTCCCACCGTAGATAATGCTGCTCACACTTTTAAGTGGAAAAAAAGACCAAAAAAAAAACTTTGCATACTCACCTCGATCCCGTTCCCATGTCATCCTATCTTCTGAGCAGGTCTGCTGTTGCTGAACAATGGCGCTGTTTGACAGGGCAGAATGACTTGCCCTGTTAATCAGCGCCTTTAAACAACAGAAGCGGTTGAAAGGTGCTGATTGGCGGGGCAAGTCTTTCTGCCCTGCCAATCAGCGTCATTGTAAGGCAGATACAATTAGTGCATGAGGGGTTGGCGGCAGCTGGTTTCAGTGGTGCCACCCCCCAGGGCCAATTCTAGAATTTCTGCTGCCTGAGGCGAAAATTGAAATGGCGCCCCCCAGATCATGATTGGCATCCCCCTGACTGTTCTACATTACTCCTAGCCTTCTCCTTTGCCTTGTACTTCCCTGGCATGCACGGTGCAGTGATGAAGCCGGGCAGAGTACAACTCATTGTAATGGTGAGTGTTCATGGAGTACAAGGCAATGGTGCATCCAAGAAAGTTGAAGGAGACCGGTAGTGATGTAGAACAGCCAGGGAGATGTCAACCAAGCATGGAAAGGTGAACTTTCAGTTAGGACTGTGTGACTCTACAGGATAGCGGCACCAACCTATGACCCTTTATATAGTAATTAGCATATAGCGTGGACTATTTTAAAAGTTGATTTTAAAGATTTGCATCTGAAACAAACATACAGGGGACTGTTTGGAAATATTGTCAAGTCATGTATTACTGCATGGTGGCGGTTCAAGGGGTTAAAACTACCAGACAGGTTCTGATTAAACATACAATGAATTGCAACAATGCCATCTGCTCTACACCAGAACCAAGCTCAGTACATATATACAACACCAGAACCAAGCTCAGTACATATATACAACACCAGAACAAAGCTCAGTATATGTATACAGTACCGGAACAAAGCTCAGTACATATATACAACACCAGAACAAAGCTCAGTACATCTATACAGCACCAAAACCAAGCTGAGTACATATATACAGCACCACAACAATGCTCAGTACAAATACATTTCAGTACAGAGATCATTTGCAAAGTCAGGTTAGCAGCTTCCAGTATGACCTGAACAATGGTAATGATATACTGGGAGCTGCTTATTCCCCAAAAAATAGTACCCTCCATCATCTTTACAGATCATACAGTAATAGTTAGGCTTCATTCTCACCTGCGTCGGGGTTCCGTGCATGGGTTCTGTCAGACCTTTCCGTCAGGGGAACCCACGAACGGAAACCAAACAGAAACCATAGCTTTCCGCTACCATTACCATTGATTTCAATGGTAACGTTTACGTTGCTAATGGTTTCCGTTTGTCTCTGTTTCGCAAGATTTCTGTTTTTTTTGTGCGGAATCAATAGAGTAGTCGACTGTATCCACCTGTAATCTACCACATTTAAGTAACTTAGATGTGATCTATTATAGGTGGATCCTGCGTGTCAGAGACACACAGGACACGCTGACACGGAACCCGTCAGTCCCACGCACCTTATGTGTTCAGGATTCAGCCTAAGATACAGCTGCTCTGTATACAGGATACAGAGCAGCTGTATCTCAAAAAGTAAAAATACTTTTTAATAAAAACTAATTATAATGTTGCACAAAACACACTGACTGACATTTTATTAAAAAAAAAAAAAAAAATTGCCTTCGAAAGGGTACACAGCCTTTAATGCAAACAATCAGATCATAACAACAACCATATATCCAGTACAACACGCAGAACACACAGTTTTACCAAAAGTCGGTGCGGTTTTCAAATGATTGTTGTGGTTTGCGAAAAAAAGCATGGAAATTAACAATCATTTGAAAACTGCGCTGACTCGTGGGTTTGCAGCTGTATCGTTGTAAGACAGCAGCTACTATATGTACAGTATATACTGTATGAGTATGTTTACATAGGACGGGTACATTGTGTAAAAGCATACAGCGTATACGCCCTATGTGCCGCAGGGAATTCAAGCTGAAAAACTGCACCAAATTGTGGTGCAGTTTTTCAGCCAGGAATTGCCGCTGCGAAAAACTGAGCAGAAAAAATGGATACTTACCATGGCGACGCTTCCTTCTTACATCCTGCAACCCTGGGATGATGTTTCATCCCATGTGACCACTGCAGCCTGCGATTGGCTGCGGCGATCACATGGATGAAACGTCATCCCAGGAGGCCGGCCCGGACAAAAAAACTGAATTCTGGGTAGGAATAAGATTGACATTTTTCCTGAGTTGCGACTTTTTGCATCGTAATCGCTGCATTTCCGCCGCAAAAAAACACAACATCTGCTATTTGTTGTGGGTTTTACCTCCCCATTGAATTAAATGGGGAAAACCCGAAACAAATAAGCA